>NC_069509.1:33475544-33568044 GCF_027579735.1 Bombina bombina
CTACAGAAGAACTGTGGTTAGTTCTACAAGATGTTTGGAACAATCTACCAGTCTAGTTCCTTAAAAAAACGTGCACAGGTGACTGTACCTAGAAGAATTAATGCTGTTTTGGAGCAAAGGGTGGTCACACCAAATATGCTTTTATCAATTAACACAATGCAATCAAATCAATAACATTCCTAGTTTTGAAAGCCTACTTACTTTACAGCATTTTGCACAGTGTTGTATGTTTATTACCTACATGTTTATTATGGATAAGAGAATCCGCCTGAGGTTTTGTCAATCACCCGGATGATTTGCCTGTATATCAATTTATAGAAATTGCAGCCCTTAAAGGATTTCTTTAATCATAAATTATACTTTAAATGTAACATTTCAGGAATCATTTGGGTCTGGACTGGAAGAAAGGGATGAAATGATCCCCAAAATGTTACATTAAAAAGTATAATTTATGATTGAAGAATTCCTCTGAGTTCTAATTTCATTAATAAAATAAGTCCCACAGGTGCGCACTTAAACTCCAATCATACAACTACCAGGGTAAAATATGTAAACCATTAATCCAAATCCAGTAAGTGTGGACATCTCGCTAAGTTAAATGTTTTGATTTTGATCAGGTGCAACAGGCCGGATTGCTCACTGGCAGTTAAGCAGATCTCTCATTGCTCTATTGGTGCACATTAAAGGCACAGTAAAGTCAAAATGAGACATTCATGATTTAGACAGAGCATACGATTTTAAACAACTTTCCAATTTACTTCTATTTAATTTGCTTCCTTATCTTGGTATCCTTGGCTGAAAGTTTTATCTAGGTAAGCTCAGGAGCAGCAAAGAACCTAGGTTCTAGCTGCTGATTGGTAGCTGCATATATATACACCAATTGTCATTGACTCACCTATGGGTTCAGATACAAACCAGTAGTGCATTGCTGCTCTTTCAACAAATGATACAAAGAGAATGAAGTTTGATAATAGAAGTAAACTGGAAAGTTGTTTAAATGGTATGTTCTACCTAAATCATATCAAAAATGTTTTGGGTTTCATGTCCCTTTAACAATTTAGAAACATTAAAACACATTTCACTTACTGCAGGAAAATCTGTTTAACAAAAAACAAAACAAGTTAATTAAAGTTGATAAGCCCATAACCCATTAAGTTCCCTGTACTATCACTAAATTTATTATTAAGATAAAAAATGGCACCAAAAGAAAATATACTTCTAACCTTAGGAAAACCATCCATATAACAGGAGATCTGAGGTCTCATCTGCTCAGCCCTACAGAGCAGTGACAGAATCTAGACTTATTTCCAGTAATACTCCTGTTGTAGCCAGTGACTGATTAGCAATCACTTTTGTACACTTGCAGATCAGTGCTAGCATTTACCTTTGTGTATTACTCACCTTTCGTGCATATTCGGGGTCCTCTTGAGGTTGAAATCTGCTAGACTTATTGCAGGAGCGTGAGTTACTAAAGAGAAGAATCACACAAACACAGAAAAGCTTTGGTGAGAGTGAACAGACTATGAAAGTCACTGTATACGAAGATGCTTGAGGGATATAGAACCATTTACCTTTTTGGAAATAATTTCTTTAACCCTAAGCACCCAGTCTAATGGGTTTTTTTGGATATAGAACCGTCACTTACTTGCTGACCATGGATTTTCTCATTTGCCCAGAAGGGGGATAGGATTTATCTGAAATAGACAAATTAACATCTCTGGTGACACAAAGAAAATAACTTCCTATTTCTGACCATGCCAACCTCAGTGTATACGACTGGCTCTGCCCTGTATTGCATTGGTGAAGGGACAACCCACATTTATTGCCAGGTCTCAATAGAAGATGGCTGATGACTTAAAATTACATTTATCTCTCTGTTCTTAGAAGGTTCCAACTGGGAAAAATCTCTCCAACTGCTCAAGTTTAAATTATGACAATGTAGACTATTGCCCAACCAGCATGCTCTTATAGAGTTGATTTTATTAGCTTTTTTAGGTTACTGGATATACAAACTAATTATTTGTGCTAAAAACACAATGGCTTCCAAATGTCATGAAGTATCACTTAAAATATCTAGAGGATGAATAATGTTTCTTGACTGTACCTAAGATATAGTCACTTCATTTAAATAAATGTGCGTTCTGTATGGATTGACTCAAAGATTAGCATTGTATAAAGTGATTGTCTTAGACCTAAGCTCAGAGGTTTGTGTTTCCTACTTCTATAAATTATTTATTTGGTCTGATACCTTGAGCTGTAGATTTCTGCTGAATACGAGACTCTTTCTCCTGGTTCCTGGGTAACAAAAATAAGTGTTACACAGAGAAGGTGAACATTACCCACTAGGGGCTAAATAGAACACAGAAAAACATAAATCCAACAGATTTCCTCTAATATCATTGGATGCACCACTATTTTAGAACATCAGATTTGATTTAGTTTTGCACTGAGTGAGCTATTTTCCTGGCCATTAGCAAAAAACACAAAAGCATTACAGGGACAGGGAAGTAGCAATTACATTTTCAGGGTTCAACACAAAAAAGCAACCTTCCAATTATTTACTTTTGTTATCAAATATAACATTCTCTTTTGGTGAAACAATTATAAAACACAGGTGCCATACACATGCACACTCCTGAGTCTACCTCTGTATGCTCTAACGGAAAGGAACTAAGTTTCAACAAAGATACTAAGCTAAAGACGTACATTTGATATTAGAATTAAATTTGAAGCTTTTTTTTTTTACATCATATAGTACACTGTCTAAATACAAAACATTTTGTTCTGACTTTCATATTCATTTACATCTGCTGCCTAATACAGGGGGTAGTTGGGTGCCTATACCTTTATGTGAATGTTCTGAATTTCATCTAATCACAGTCTACATCAGGACCATACTGTTGCACGGCAACCAGAAACTTGTGTTTTACTACACAACATCCAATGCCCGCCCATGAGGGGTACAGACTAGATTTTAGTATCTAAAGGGAAACTGAACCCAACTTTTTTCTTTCATGATTCAGATAGAGCATGAGATTTTAAGCAACTTTCTAATTTACTCCCATTATCATTTTTTCTTTGTTCTCTTGCTTTCTTTATTTTAAAAAGCAGGAATGTAAATCTTAGCAGCCTGCCCATTTTAGGTTCAGCACCATGGATAGCGCTTGCTTATTGGAGGCTTACATTTACCCACTAATAAGCAAACATAACCCAGGTTCTCAACCAAAAATGGGCCGGCTCCTATGCATCACATTCCTGCTTTTTAAATAAAGATAGCAAGAGAACGAAGAAAAATTGATAATAGGAGTAAATTAGAAAGTTGCTTAAAATTGTATGCTCTATCTGAATTACGAAACAAACTATTTGGGTTTAGTGTCCCTTTAAGCACAAGATAAGCAGGTTCCTGTCATCTGACCCCCTCCTGCTGATGTATCCTGAATGCCTCACCTTTTCACAGCCTTTGAAGACTTGAGTTGATTACTACAAAACAAGAGTAATAAATCAAAGGATCCCAAAAGGTTTATCCTGCTCTTAGCTGTTAATTACTATTTATAGGTAGAATTTATCATGAGGCAAATTCCCCCATCTATTGCAGGTTTGCTGCAATGGATATGTATGAAGCAGTTTAAACCAATTCCTCTGTGGTGACTGACAAGCCCTGCCCTCACGCAATTACAAACGCCCGTGCAATAGTTAATATGGGGAATGAATACACCCCATAGATAAATACTAAAGTAAATGCTGATTGGGTTATGCACTCTACAAATGCACCCAATAAGGTGATTCACTATGCACACTAGATAGATCTGAAGAGCATGCCTACAAAAAAAAAAAAACCTGTAGGGCACTGCACCTGATTCAACCTTAATTTCACCACCTGGGTGGCACTTGCAACCCTGTTCCCAGCCAGTGTACCCCCCCCCCCCCCAGTGCACCCTGCTAGTGAATTTATTATGCAATAGAAGGCAACAAAAGTTTGTCAAGAGAAAATAATTTTGAGCTTTGCCTGCGGTAGCTACTGGGTGTCTAAGTTATTAGGATCTTTGCTGTGAGGTTATTTCTAAACAATGATTGGTTATCTGGAGTTTTCAAGTGAGACAGCTAATTATCAAATATAACATTATGCCATTATTAAATTGTGGCACCATCTGTTTACTAATATAGTGCTGTGGGTGTCTGACCTCTCCAAGCATTCCTTGCAGACGAGGTTGTCCATGAGACCAGGGGGTGTGGGCAAAGATGAAGGTGTAAGGTGAAGCGGTACATAGGAATTACCAATGGCCACACAGACACGCCCACACCGAAGAGTTAGTTGTGTCCAGCGATCCACTGTTAGCTGCAACCCATGGATAACACACCAGCCTCTACCCCCTGAGAAAGAGATAGAGAGCTTAATCAGTAGCAAAAGCATCAGGGAAGGGAAAGACAATTAAACGCGCATGACTAAGATCAGGCATGTCATTTTAAGACATTTCAATTCACTTCTATTAAGTTTACTTTGTCCTCTTGGTATCCTATATCAAAAAGAACATGTACATATCCATATAAATTAGTACAGAAATCTAATAGAGATGTTGTTCACATGATTATCTGATTGGTCCTGCAATTTGTGCTCCTCCATCCAGATCACTGTTTTTTGTCCTCAGGCCTCACCAACAGTCCAGGTTTTCAGGATTACCTTGGGTAAGAGCAGGGGAAATAACCAAGTTTACGAATCAGCTGATTATTTCACCTGTGTTCTAGTTCAGATAACCTCAAAATGTGGCCCTATTAGGGAGGTCTGAGGACCGGTTTGAAAACCATTGATCCAGATGGACCAAACACAGATTCCAGTTTTGTATGAAGAAAATGAAATATCCCTGAACATTTATTTTCCCTTGGACAGAAAAATCACTAGTGACACTAAATGTTCCTAGACGTAGCCAAGTCACTGTTTCAGCCATCACTGAAGCCACGCGATACAGAGCACCAAATCATCCCTCGTGCTCGTAGCTTAGCAATTTGTTACCCTTTGTTGGTCACAGATAAATCAGTGCTGAAATAAGGGCCACATCTTGATGATGAATTAAAGGGTTTGTTACACTATACCATCTATCTAAACTACATCGCTATCCAATAGCTGGATTAAATTCACAATCTTTGGTACTGTAATTGAAAGACTACAAAGTTGCTTAAAGGGATAGTCCAGTCAAAATTAAACTTACATGATTCAGATAGATAATGCAATTTTAAGCAACTTTCTAATTTTTACTTCTATTTTTTCTTCGTTCTCTTAGTATCTTTATATTAAAAAAGCAAGAATGTAAGCTTAGGAGGCGACCCATTTTTGGTTCAGCAGCTTAGACACCAATCAACAAGTGCTACCCAGGCTCTGAACCAAAAATGGGCCGGCTCCTAAGCTTACATTCTTGTAATATCAAATAAATAAGAACAATTAATAGGAGTAAATTAAAACGTTTCTTAAAATTGCTGCTCTACCTGAATGATGAGTTTAATTTTGACTAGCATATCCCTTTAAATAGGTTGTGTTCATTAAAGATTTATTCTGTAGATTTGTCTCCCAAGTACACGGGAATCAGAATCACAGATCTGCAGTAACAATGTGTATTAGAGGAATATTTTATTTTTAAAGCAAATACCCAGGTTATGAGTTAACAGTTAAAAAAACTAAAACCCACCCTAATGTCCTCTTTGTAAAGCTCTTTACCAGTTTGTAAGCCCCCTCGTTATCAGTCCAAAGTGAACTTTGAGAGGAGGATGCAGCACAGTCTTTAGAAGAGTCTGAAACTTTCATAAGGAAGGAAAAAATGCAAAAACTAGCAAACATCAGATGGTACTTTCAGGGGTAAATCCGCTGCCTGAGAAGCCCCTGGCTGCACAACTGCCCCCGCTCCTCTAACCTTGTACAGATTTTATCAGGACTGAGATAGGGACTAATTATTTTTAACATCATTTTACCACACAGGATTAATGTATAAGTAATATATTAGGAATCATACACTATTTTCATCATATGTTTTATATGTGACATATTGTTAACAACATGGATCCATGATTGATTTTATATTTTGTGAATATTAGTAATGTTATAAGTCTGTCTCTTTAAAAAAGAAGTACAATGAAAATGTGTTTTTCACACTAGCTGAATCACGAACGCTTAAAGGGACAGTCAAGTAAAAAAAAAAACACTTTCATGATTCAAATAGGGCATGTCATTTTAAACAACTTTCCAATTTACTTTTATCACCAATTTTACTTTGTTCTCTTGATATTCTTAGTTGAACGCTAAACCTAGGAGGTTCATATGCTAATTTATTAGACCTTGAAGGCCACATCTGCATTTGATAGTTTTTCACCACTAGAGGGTGTTAGTTCATGTGTTTCTTATAGATAACATTGAGTTTATGCACGTGTGTTTACAGAGGAGTGAGCACTGATTGGCTAAAATGCAAGTCTGTCAAAAGAACTGAAATAAGGGGAGTCTGCAGAGGCTTAGATACAAGGTAATCACAGAGGTAAAATGTGTATTATAACTGTGTTGGTTATGCAAAACTAAGGAATGGGTAATTAAGGGATTATCTATCTTTTAAAACAACAAGTTCTGGTGTTGACTGTCCCTTTAATTTTGTTTTCATGTTCCTTTACAGTTATTCAGGGGCATTTAAGCTTGTACAAATGCTATCTTATAGCTTGTGTTTGCCAGTAAAGGGATAGTGCTGGAGGTGTACATTACCTGTCTGTGCCTCAGGTGTGCTCCTGTCCTCTGGTGTGCCAGGTGGAGGGGTTTTCGGTGACTTTAGTAGTTAAGTTTAAGGTAAAACAAAAGATGAAAAAGAATGAGTTAGCACCAGCAGTACTGCATGTGCCTGTAAGCTATAGGTGAGAGCTGGAGAGCGTTAAGTGCAAGAATCATCGAGATTTTGAACCCTTATATCCAAACCACTCTACACATGGAGCTGTATGTAATTTTTCAGGAAAAAAACAAGACAATCCTGCTCCTCTAGAGGATAGACCAGAGGTCCAGGAAGTAACAGAATATGGGCACAAATGACCAGAGCCCAGGGAGTGGTGGGGTGGGTACAAATGATTATAGACTAAGGGGTAGAGGGGGTGGGTACAAGTGACTATAGATTAAGGGGTAGAGGGGGTGGGTACAAGTGCCTATAGACTGAGGGGTAGAGGGGGTGGGTACAAGTGACTATAGACTGAGGGGTAGAGGGGGTGGGTACAAGTGACTATAGACTGAGGGGTAGAGGGGGTGGGTACAAGTGACTATAGACTGAGGGGTAGAGGGGGTGGGTACAAGTGACTATAGACTAAGGGGTACAGGGGGTGGGTACAAGTGACTATAGACTAAGGGGTAGAGGGGGTGGGTACAAGTGACTATAGACTGAGGGGTAGAGGGGGTGGGTACAAGTGACTATAGACTAAGGGGTAGAGGGGGTGGGTACAAGTGACTATAGACTGAGGGGTAGAGGGGGTGGGTACAAGTGACTATAGACTGAGGGGTAGAGGGGGTGGGTACAAGTGACTATAGACTGAGGGGTAGAGGGGGTGGGTACAAGTGACTATAGACTGAGGGGTAGAGGGGGTGGGTACAAGTGACTATAGACTAAGGGGTAGAGGGGGTGGGTACAAGTGACTAGACTAAGGGGTAGAGGGGGTGGGTACAAGTGACTATAGACTAAGGGGTAGAGGGGGTGGGTACAAGTGACTATAGACTGAGGGGTAGAGGGGGTGGGTACAAGTGACTATAGACTAAGGGGTAGAGGGGGTTGTGTACAAGTGAGCATAGACTAAGGGGTAGAGGGGGTTGTGTACAAGTGAGCATAGACTAAGGGGTAGAGGGGGTTGTGTACAAGTGAGCATAGACTAAGGGGTAGAGGGGGTTGGGTAAAAATGACTATAGACTAAGGGGTAGAGGGGGTGGGTACAAGTGAGCATAGACTAAGGGGTAGAGGGGGTGAGTACAAGTGAGCATAGACTAAGGGGTAGAGGGGGTGAGTACAAGTGACTATAGACTAAGGGGTAGAGGGGGTGGGTACAAGTGACTATAGACAGGGGTAGAGGGGTGGGTACAAGTGACTAGATTAATGGGTAGAGGGGGTTGTGTACAAGTGACTATAGACTAAGGGGTAGAGGGGTTGTGTACAAGTGACTATAGACTAAGGGGTAGAGGGGGTTGTGTACAAGTGACTATAGACTAAGGGGTAGAGGGGGTTGGTACAAGTGACTATAGACTAAGGGGTAGAGGGGGTGGGTACAAGTGACTATAGACTAAGGGGTAGAGGGGGTGGGTACAAGTGACTATAGACTAAGGGGTAGAGGGGGTGGGTACAAGTGACTATAGACTAAGGGTGTGTGTACAAGTGACTATAGACTAAGGGGTAGAGGGGGTGGGTACAAGTGACTATAGACAAAGGGGTAGAGGGGGTGGGTACAAGTGACAATAGACTAAGGGGTAGAGGGGTGGGTACAAGTGACTATAGACTAAGGGGGTGGGTACAAGTGACTATAGACTAAGGGGTGGGTACAAGTGACTATAGACTAAGGGGTGGGTACAAGTGACTATAGACTAAGGGGTGGGTACAAGTGACTATAGACTAAGGGGTGGGTACAAGTGACTATAGACTAAGGGGGTAAGTACAAGTGACTATAGACTAAGGGGGTAAGTACAAGTGACTATAGACTAAGGGGGTAAGTACAAGTGACTATAAACTAAGGGGGTAAGTACAAGTGACTATAAACTAAGGGGGTAAGTACAAGTGACTATAAACTAAGGGGGTAAGTACAAGTGACTATAAACTAAGGGGGTAAGTACAAGTGACTATAAACTAAGGGGGTAAGTACAAGTGACTATAGACTAAGGGGGTAAGTACAAGTGACTATAGACTAAGGGTAGAGGGGTGAGGGGTGCAAGGAGGTAAAAATGCTGAGGGTAATGTGGAATTATTTACCTGACCACCTTTTGATGTCTGTTTTAAATAATCCTGCAGCCTCTGTAGAAGATCAGTATTCTGTGTATAAATGAGACATCAGTGAATCCTACTGTACAAACCACATAATAAGGTCATTTTAACCCTTATAACCTCCTCACCTTGCCCCCTGCACTCAGACCTAGCCTCTTGCAATGCTGCTGCAGGTGAGCCCTTTTCAGGAGATGTAGGGAGGAAGGGGTTAAATCCAGCTCCAGGATAGGCACCTTCTTACGAGGATTCGGCATGGCGACACCAGCTGCCTGTAGCGCGTTGCACTGAAATCACAGGGAGAGTATTGCACCTAGAACCTACTAATGTACAGAATACATATTGACATTTAATATTACTGCTAGAATAGGGCAAACCCTTCCTTAAAGGGATATGAAACTTTTTATATTATGATTCAGATAGAACATTTAATTTGCTTCTTTCTCTTGCTATACCTTATTGAAAAGCATACCTAGGTAGACTCAATGGCAGAAAAGCACTGCTGGGAGAGCTGCACATATATGCCTCTTGTCATTGGCTTACCCGATGTGTTTAGCTAGCTCCCAGTAGTGCATTGCTGCTCTTAACAAAGGATACCAAAAGAACTTAGCACATTTTGAAACTGAAGTAAATTGGAAAGTTGTTTAAAATTGTTTTCTCTATCTAAATCATGAAAGAAAATGTTTCATATCCCTTTAAAGTTTTAAGGATTAGGTTACTCAGGCTGGTTAGTCAATGGATATTTCCCATTATAACCCCATCAGCATACTGGCTTTTTGGATACAAAACAAGCGTTTATCATACTTTATTTTATTAATATCTTAATTTGTATTTTCTTAGTGTCATGATTACTGGGCCCTGGGCTTTAAGGACCCTGCTGATGCATATACATGTACAGGTGGTCTAGACTAGATTTGTGCACTTCTCAACTCACAGATTAAGTTACTTTGGCAATTTCTGACAGCCCATATTATAGTTCATGTGCAGAGCCAATCAGGTCTGACTTGCGGTGTTCCAAGCCTATAACCACTAACCAATCAGGGAGGCTGTAACAGACAAGGAAGCTGGTACTGATCTATCAAATATCTTCTGTAGCTTTAATTATCTCTGCTGGGAACTCACCAATGGTGTGCCCAACCCAGCTGATTTTATTGACCACTTAGTTAAAGTTTAAGCCAATAAGCTAATATTACATCCCCCTCCCCAAATCATTTAATCAATTTATGTTGAATTATGCAATTAATTGGTGCTTTGGATAGCTTAAAGGGATAGGAAAGTTAAACTTGAATCTAGCATATATTTTTAAGACGCTTAAATTCACTCCTATTTTCAAATGTGCTTAGTTCTCTTCGTATCCCATGTTGAAAAGAAAACGCACATATCCTACACTAGTGGGAGCTAGCTGATTGGTGCCTGCATACATTTGTCTCTTGTGACTAGATATGTTCAGCTACCTGCAAGTAGTGCAATGCTGTTCCTTCTGCAAAGGATGACAAGCGAATGAAGCAAATTTGAAAATAGAAGTAACATTAAGAGTTGTTACAATATTGCAAAGTATTATGCTGCCCACCAACACAGCAACATTATATATAATTATATTTAATAAGTAGTTTAAATACCTAGTGTATTGGCTTAATAGCAGACAATGGCAATAATAAAGTTATGTTTAAAACAAACAATGCTGGATTTGTTTTTTGGCTACTAGCACCATGGCTGATGTCCTAATTTAGTTTAGTAAGAGTGCAGGTCCCTTGGAAACATAATATATTTATATAGATACTATTTAAACATGTGTTGCTTCTGTCAACAAGGATACATTTGCACTTAAAAAAATAGTTTTAGAAAAAAAAAATGGAGTCTTGTGATTGCCTTACAATTTACAATAGTACATTTTGTCCTAATATATATATATATATATATATATATCTGTTCAGGGAAGCCTACCACCCAAGTCAATAATAAATTCATTTCACTTACCTAACATTTCCCTCATCTAACGCTGCATTAACATCTTTCTTAATCTTGCAGTCCTCACCTCCTGTTTCTCAACCTCCTACCCTTCTAGAGTGTAAGTTCCCACGGGAATAGGGCCCTCAATTCCTTCTGTATGTGTTTGTAAATGTTGTCTTGTCTCTTACAAGTCTTGTATGGTTTTAGTTAAATGAATTGTATCCATGGACAGCGCTGCGGAATATGTTGGCGCTTCATAAATTAAGAATAAGAATATATACATACACATTTTATATATATATATATATATATATATATATATATATATATATATATATATATATATATATATATATATATATATATACACACACATATACATACACCATATTTATCCAAAGCAGTTCCCCAATAAAGGGATGAATTATAGCCTTTGAGGGCAAGGGTTGGACAGCCTCTGTATATTCAGACCATTGTACTAACCTGCTGCCATAACTAGACCATGCACACTATACACTAGAAGGTTACCTACACCAGTAAGCTACAGTGTGCAGAGCAGTAAGTATGGACCCGGCTCGGCTGAGGATCAGTGCACAGTGTTTTTTGCAAAGCATTACACTGAGCACTGACATCTGTACAACAGGTCAAGGCTGTTTTCTCTGCTTTCTATTAAAGGACTACTAAAGTCACATTTAAACACAGTGCTGACTATATCAGCAATAAGCACTGAATTGCAAGTGTACTTACTGCACACAAAATGGTTTTAGACACAAGGAGAAATAATCCAGTTTAAAGTTTATCTTGATTGAGGCAGATTAGGATTAGCTGCAAATGAGTGTGCACACTGGTCTGATCAATCACTGTGCAGTATGTAGCCAGGTCAGACAATGTGTGTGCATGCCTAGGTTACTGAGCTGCAGATTCTGACATTACAGCAAAACAATATAATATACCATTGATTTATTCTCATTCACTAATATATGGGAGATGACATTTTGAGGTAAAGTCCTATCGATCTATATAACTAATAAGATATAAATCACAAGAATCCCTGCAGAAACTATAAAATCACCTTACCAGCAGCACAGCCACACTGCAGCCTGGCCTTGAGTCTGAGAACCCAGAGGATCCCTTTATTACATCACATCATTAGCAGCATCCAATCACAGAAAAGCAATTAATACCATTAGATGAGCAAATTAACTCATGTGATGCCAAATTAAAGGTACAGTACCATTTGGGCAAACTTTAAAGGGATACTAAACCCAATTTTTTTCTTTCATGATTCAGATAGAGCATGAGATTTTAAGCACCTTTCTAATTTACTCCTATTATCAATTTTTCTTTGTTCTCATGCTATCTTGATTTTAAAAAGCAGTACTGTAAGCTTTAGAGCCGGACCATTTTTTGTTCAGCACATGGGTAGCACTTGCTGATTTGTGGCTAAATGTAGCAAACCAATCATCAGCTCTATCAAGGTGCTGAACTAAAAAATGGGCCGGCTCCTAACCTTTTAATACTGCTTTTTCAAATCAAGATAACATGAGAACAAAGAAAAATTGATAATAGGAGTAAATTAGAAAGTTGCTTAAAATTGCATGCTCTATCTGAATCATGAAAGAAAAAACGTGTTGGTTAGTATCCCTTTAAAGGGACATTGAACCCAAATTTTTTCTTTCGTGATTCAGATAGAGCAGCAATTTCAATCAACTTTCTAATTTACTCCTATTATCAATTTTTCTTCATTGTCTTGCTGCCTTTATTTGAAAAGGAAGACATCTACGTTTTTTTCTTGGTTTAGAACTCTGGACAGCACTTTTTTTTTTGGTAGATGAATTTATCCACCAATCAGCAAGGACAACCCAGGTTGCTCACCAAAAATGGGCCGGCATTTAAACTTACATTCTTGCATTTTAAATAAAGATACCAAGAGAATAAAGAAAATGTGATAATAGGAGTAAAGTAGAAAGTTGCTTAAAATTTCATGCTCTATCTGAATCACTAAACAAAAATGTTGGGTTCAGTGTCCCTTTAACCCCTTAATGACAACTGACGTACCAGGTACGTCATGCATTAACAAGCAGTTAATGACAATAGACGTACCTGGTACGTCAGTTGTCTAACAGAGTGCTGGAAGCGATCGCAATCGCTTCCAGCACCTCTGAGGGTATTGCAGTGATGCCTCGATATGGAGGCATCCTGCAATACCCCTTTACAAGCCTCCGATGCAGAGAGAGACACTCTGTGGCCCTCTCTGCACCGGAGCTTCGTTGGTGGGTGGGAGCAAAACAGGGAGGTGGGTGGGCGGCCTGCAATGGGCCTGTGATCATGTGGAGGGGGGCAGGATCGGAGGCTGGAGTGCCTGGGGGCGTGCACGGATGCGTGCGCGTGCACGGGGGGCAGCGGGCACGTGCACGGGGCGGGAGCGGGTGGGAACCGCTACACTACAGAAAAATTTAATAAAAAATTGGGAGAAAAGGGGGGGGGGGGAATTTTAATTTATAAAGCAATCGAAGGGTTCTGGGAGGGGATAGCTACACTACAGAAAAGGGCAAAAAATTAAAGCCAGTACCCAAGATGGCACCCATTAGGCTAGAGGGGGAGGGTTAGAGAACTGTTTGATGGGGGATCCGTGAGATTGGGGGCTAAAGAGGGATTCTACACAGCAGCATATGTAAATATGCTTTAAAAAAAAAAACAACCAAAAAAAACCAAATATACCTTTTATTTTAGTACTGGCAGACTTTCTGCCAGTACTTAAGATGGCGGGAACAATTGTGGGGTGGGGGAGGGGAGAGAGCTGCTTGGGAGGGATCAGGGGGTCTGATGTTTCAGGTGGGAGGCTGATCTCTACACTAAAGCTAAAATTAACCCTGCAAACTCCCTACAAGCTACCTAATTAACCCCTTTACTACTAGCCATAATACACGTGTGATGAGCAGCGGCATTTAGCGGCCTTCTAATTATCAAAAAGCAACGCCAAAGCCATATAAGTCTGCTATTTCTGAACAAAGGGGATCCCAGAGAAGCATTTACAACCATTTGTGCCATAATTGCACAACCTGTTTGTAAATAATTTCAGTGAGAAACCTAAAGTTTGTGAAAAAGGAAACTTTTTTTTTTATTTGATCGCATTTGGCGGTGAAATGGTGACATGAAATATACCAAAATGGGCCTAGATCAATACTTTGGGTTGTCTACTACACTACACTAAAGCTAAAATTAACCCTACAAGTTCCCTACAAGTTCCCTAATTAATCCCTGCACTGCTGGGCATAATACACGTGTGGTGCACAGCTGCATTTAGCTGCCTTCTAATTACCAAAAAGCAACACCAAAGCCAAATATGTCTGCTATTTCTGAACAAAGGGGATCCCAGAGAAGCATTTACAACCATTTGTGCCATAATTGCACAAGCTGTTTGTAAATAATTTCAGTGAGAAACCTAAAGTTTGTGAAAAAAGGAAACATTTTTTTTTTAATTTGATCGCATTTGGCGGTGAAATGGTGACATGAAATATACCAAAATGGGCCTAGATCAATACTTTGGGTTGTCTACTACACTACACTAAAGCTAAAATTAACCCTACAAGTTCCCTAATTAACCCCTGCACTGCTGGGCATAATACACGTGTGGTGCGCAGCTGCATTTAGCAGCCTTCTAATTACCAAAAAGCAATGCCAAAGCCAAATATGTCTGCTTGTTCTGAACAAAGGGGATCCCAGAGAAGCATTTACAACCATTTGTGCCATAATTGCACAAGCTGTTTGTAAATGATTTCAGTAAGAAACCTAAAATTGTGAAAAATGTAAAGTTTTTTTTTATTTGAACGTATTTGGTGGTGAAATGGTGGCATGAAATATACCAAAATGGGCCTAGATCAATACTTTGGGCTGTTTACTACACTAAACTAAAGCTAAAATTACCCCAAAAAGCTCCCTACATGCTCCCTAATTAACCCCTTCACTGCTGGACATAATACACGTATGTGCGCAGTGGCATTTAGCGGCCTTCTAATTACCAAAACGCAACACCAAAGCCATATATGTCTGCTATTTGTGAACAAAGGGGATCCCAGATAAGCATTTACAACCATTTGTGCCATAATTGCACAAGCTGTTTGTAAATAATTTCAGTGAGAAACCGAAAGTTTGTGAAAAAAATTGTGAAAAAGTGAACGATTTTTTGTATTTGATCGCATTTGGCAGTGAAATGGTGGCATGAAATATACCAAAATGGGCCTAGATCAATACTTAGGGATGTCTTCTAAAAAAAAATATTTACATGTCAAGGGATATTCAGGGATTCCTGAAAGATATCAGTGTCCCAATGTAACTAGCGCTAATTTTGAAAAAAAGTGGTTTGGAAATAGCAAAGTGCTACTTGTATTTATGGCCCTATAACTTGCAAAAAAAAAAAAGAACATGTAAACATTGGGTATTTCTAAACTCAGGACAAAATTTAGAAACTATTTAGCATGGGTGTTTTATGGTGGTTGTAGATGTGTAACAGATTTTGGGGCTAAAAGTTAAAAAAAGTGTTTTTTTTTTATTTGTTCCTCATATTTTATATATTTTTTTATAGTAAATTATAAGATATGATGAAACTAATGGTATCTTTAGAAAGTCAATTTAATGGCGAGAAAAACAGTATATAATATGTGTGGGTAAAGTAAATGAGTAGGAGGAAAATTACAGCTAAACACACACACTGCAGAAATGTAAAAATAGCCTTTGTCCCAAACGGACAGAAAATGGAAAAGTGCTGTGGTCTTTAAGGGGTTAAAGCTACTAAACCATTTACCATTGGATGAGTATAGTGAAAAACACTACTTACTCTTCATGTATTTAGTGTAATATGTGTACTTACTTGTGTTTAGTATTATATGTGTACTTGTATGTAGTGTTATATGTGTACTCTAGGCTAGAGGGGGAGGGTTAGAGAACTGTTTGATGGGGGATCCGTGAGATTGGGGGCTAAGGGGGGATTCTACACAACAGCATATGTAAATATGCTATATAAAAAAAACAACAAAAAAAAACAAATATACCTTTTATTTTAGTACTGGCAGACTTTCTGCCAGTACTTAAGATGGCGGGAACAATTGTGGGGTGGGGGAGGGAAGAGAGCTGTTTGGGAGGGATCAGGGGGTCTGATGTTTCAGATGGGAGGCTGATCTCTACACTAAAGCTAAAATTAACCCTGCAAACTCCCTACAAGCTACCTAATTAACCCCTTTACTGCTAACCATAATACACGTGTGATGCGCAGCGGCATGTAGCGGCCTTCTAATTACCAAAAAGCAACGCCAAAGCCATATAAGTCTGCTATTTCTGAACAAAGGGGATGCCAGAGAAGCATTTCCAAACATTTATGCCATAATTGCACAAGCTGTTTGTAAATAATTTCAGTGAGAAACTGAAAGTTTGTGAAAAAAATTGTGAAAAAGTGAACGATTTTTTGTATTTGATCGCATTTGGCGGTGAAATGGTGGCATGAAATATACCAAAATGGGCCTAGATCAATACTTTGGGATGTCTTCTAAAAAAAAATATATACATGTCAAGGGATATTCAGGTATTCCTGAAAGATATCAGTGTCCCAATGTAACTAGCGCTAATTTTGAAAAAAAGTGGTTTGGAAATAGCAAAGTGCTACTTGTATTTATGGCCCTATAACTGGCAAAAAAAGCAAAGAACATGTAAACATTGGGTATTTCTAAACTCAGGACAAAATTTAGAAACTATTTAGCATGGGTGTTTTTTGGTGGTTGCAGATGTGTAACAGATTTTGGGGCTAAAAGTTAGAAAAAGTGGGTTTTTTTTTCCATTTTTTCCTCAAATTTTATATATTTTTTTATGGTAAATTATAAGATATGATGAAAATAATGGTATCTTTAGAAAACCAGTATATAATATGTGTGGGTAAAGTAAATGAGTAGGAGGAAAATTACAGCTAAACACAAACACCCCAAATATGTAAAAATAGCCTTTGTCCCAAATGGACAGAAAATGGAAAAGTGCTGTGGTCTTTAAGGGGTTAAAGCTACTAAACCATTTACCATTGGATGAGTATAGTGAAACACACTACTTACTCTTCATGTATTTAGTGTAATATGTGTACTTACTTGTGTTTAGTATTATATGTGTACTTGTATTTAGTGTTATATGTGTACTTGTATGTAGTGTTATATGTGTACTTGTGTTTAGTGTTATATGTGTACTTACTTGTGTTTAGTGTTATATGTGTACTTGTGTTTAGTGTTATATGTGTTATATGTGTACATGTATTTTGTGTTATATGTGTACTTGTGTTTAGTGTTATATGTGTACTTGTGTTTAGTGTTATATGTGTACTTGTGTTTAGTGTTATATGTGTACTTGTATGTAGTGTTATATGTGTACTTGTGTTTAGTGTTATATGTGTACTTACTTGTGTTTAGTGTTATATGTGTACTTGTGTTTAGTGTGTTATATGTGTACTTGTGTTTAGTGTTATATGTGTTATATGTGTACATGTATTTTGTGTTATATGTGTACTTGTGTTTAGTGTTATATGTGTACTTGTGTTTAGTGTTATATGTGTACTTGTGTTTAGTGTTATATGTGTACTTGTGTTTAGTGTTATATGTGTACTTACTTGTGTTTAGTGTTATATGTGTACTTGTGTTTAGTGTTATATGTGTACATGTGTTTAGTGTTATATGTGTACTTACTTGTGTTTAGTGTTATATGTGTACATGTGTTTAGTGTTATATGTGTACTTGTGTTTAGTGTTATATGTGTACATGTATTTAGTGTTATATGTGTACATGTGTTTAGTGTTATATGTGTACTTGTGTTTAGTGTTATATGTGTACTTGTGTTTAGTGTTATATGTGTACATGTATTTAGTGTTATATGTGTACATGTGTTTAGTGTTATATGTGTACTTGTATTTAGTGTTATATGTGTACATGTATTTAGTGTTATATGTGTACTTGTGTTTAGTGTTATATGTGTACTTGTATTTAGTGTTATATGTGTACATGTATTTAGTGTTATATGTGTACTTGTGTTTAGTGTTATATGTGTACTTGTGTTTAGTGTTATATGTGTACATGTATTTAGTGTTATATGTGTATTTACTTGTGTTTAGTGTTATATGTGTACTTGTGTTTAGTGTTATATGTGTACTTGTGTTTAGTGTTATATGTGTACATGTATTTAGTGTTATATGTGTACATGTATTTAGTGTTATATGTGTACTTGTATTTAGTGTTATATGTGTACATGTATTTAGTGTTATATGTGTACTTGTGTTTAGTGTTATATGTGTACTTGTGTTTAGTGTTATATGTGTACATGTATTTAGTGTTATATGTGTACTTGTGTTTAGTGTTATATGTGTACTTGTGTTTAGTGTTATATGTGTACATGTATTTAGTGTTATATGTGTACTTGTGTTTAGTGTTATATGTGTACATGTATTTAGTGTTATATGTGTACTTGTGTTTAGTGTTATATGTGTACTTGTGTTTAGTGTTATATGTGTACATGCATTTAGTGTTATATGTGTACTTGTGTTTAGTGTTATATGTGTACTTGTGTTTAGTGTTATATGTGTACATGTATTTAGTGTTATATGTGTACTTGTGTTTAGTGTTATATGTGTACATGTATTTAGTGTTATATGTGTACTTGTGTTTAGTGTTATATGTGTACATGTATTTAGTGTTATATGTGTACTTGTGTTTAGTGTTATATGTGTACTTGTGTTTAGTGTTATATGTGTACTTGTGTTTAGTGTTATATGTGTACATGTATTTAGTGTTATATGTGTACTTGTGTTTAGTGTTATATGTGTACTTGTGTTTAGTGTTATATGTGTACATGTATTTAGTGTTATATGTGTACTTGTGTTTAGTGTTATATGTGTACATGTATTTAGTGTTATATGTGTACTTGTGTTTAGTGTTATATGTGTACATGTATTTAGTGTTATATGTGTACTTGTGTTTAGTGTTATATGTGTACTTGTGTTTAGTGTTATATGTGTACATGTATTTAGTGTTATATGTGTACTTGTGTTTAGTGTTATATGTGTACTTGTGTTTAGTGTTATATGTGTACTTGTATTTAGTGTTATATGTGTACTTGTGTTTAGTGTTATATGTGTACTTGTGTTTAGTCTTATATGTGTACATGTATTTAGTGTTATATGTGTACTTGTATTTAGTGTTATATGTGTACTTGTGTTTAGTGTTATATGTGTACATGTATTTAGTGTTATATGTGTACTTGTGTTTAGTGTTATATGTGTACTTGTGTTTAGTGTTATATGTGTACTTGTATTTAGTGTTATATGTGTACTTGTGTTTAGTGTTATATGTGTACTTGTGTTTAGTGTTATGTGTACATGTATTTAGTGTTATATGTGTACTTGTATTTAGTGTTATATGTGTACTTGTGTTTAGTGTTATATGTGTACATGTATTTAGTGTTATATGTGTACTTGTGTTTAGTGTTATATGTGTACATGTATTTAGTGTTATATGTGTACTTGTGTTTAGTGTTATATGTGTACATGTATTTAGTGTTATATGTGTACTTGTGTTTAGTGTTATATGTGTACTTGTGTTTAGTGTTATATGTGTACTTGTATTTAGTGTTATATGTGTACTTGTGTTTAGTGTTATATGTGTACTTGTGTTTAGTGTTATATGTGTACATGTATTTAGTGTTATATGTGTACTTGTGTTTAGTGTTATATGTGTACTTGTGTTTAGTGTTATATGTGTACATGTATTTAGTGTTATATGTGTACTTGTGTTTAGTGTTATATGTGTACATGTATTTAGTGTTATATGTGTACATGTATTTAGTGTTATATGTGTACTTGTGTTTAGTGTTATATATGTACTTGTGTTTAGTGTTATATGTGTACTTGTGTTTAGTGTTATATGTGTACTTGTGTTTAGTGTTATATGTGTACTTGTGTTTAGTGTTATATGTGTACTTGTGTTTAGTGTTATATGTGTACTTGTATGTAGTGTTATATGTGTTCTTGTGTTTAGTGTTATATGTGTACATGTGTTTAGTGTTATATGTGTACTTGTGTTTAGTGTTATATGTGTACTTGTGTTTAGTGTTATATGTGTACTTGTGTTTAGTGTTATATGTGTACATGTGTTTAGTGTTATATGTGTACTTGTGTTTAGTGTTATATGTGTACTTGTGTTTAGTGTTATATGTGTACTTGTGTTTAGTGTTATATGTGTACTTGTATGTAGTGTTATATGTGTACTTGTGTTTAGTGTTATATGTGTACATGTGTTTAGTGTTATATGTGTACTTGTGTTTAGTGTTATATGTGTACATGTATTTAGTGTTATATGTGTACTTGTGTTTAGTGTTATATGTGTACATGTATTTAGTGTTATATGTGTACTTGTGTTTAGTGTTATATGTGTACTTGTGTTTAGTGTTATATGTGTACATGTATTTAGTGTTATATGTGTACTTGTGTTTAGTGTTATATGTGTACATGTATTTAGTGTTATATGTGTACATGTATTTAGTGTTATATGTGTACTTGTGTTTAGTGTTATATGTGTACTTGTGTTTAGTGTTATATGTGTACTTGTGTTTAGTGTTATATGTGTACTTGTGTTTAGTATTATATGTGTACTTGTGTTTAGTGTTATATGTGTACTTGTGTTTAGTGTTATATGTGTACTTGTGTTTAGTGTTATATGTGTACATGTATTTAGTGTTATATGTGTACTTGTGTTTAGTGTTATATGTGTACTTGTATTTAGTGTTATATGTGTACTTGTGTTTAGTGTTATATGTGTACTTGTGTTTAGTGTTATATGTGTACATGTATTTAGTGTTATATGTGTACTTGTGTTTAGTGTTATATGTGTACATGTATTTAGTGTTATATGTGTACTTGTGTTTAGTGTTATATGTGTACTTGTGTTTAGTGTTATATGTGTACATGTATTTAGTGTTATATGTGTACATGTATTTAGTGTTATATGTGTACTTGTGTTTAGTGTTATATGTGTACTTGTGTTTAGTGTTATATGTGTACTTGTGTTTAGTGTTATATGTGTACATGTATTTAGTGTTATATGTGTACTTGTGTTTAGTGTTATATGTGTACATGTATTTAGTGTTATATGTATACTTGTGTTTAGTGTTATATGTGTACTTGTGTTTAGTGTTATATGTGTACATGTATTTAGTGTTATATGTGTACTTGTGTTTAGTGTTATATGTGTACATGTATTTAGTGTTATATGTGTACATGTATTTAGTGTTATATGTGTACTTGTGTTTAGTGTTATATGTGTACTTGTGTTTAGTGTTATATGTGTACTTGTGTTTAGTGTTATATGTGTACTTGTGTTTAGTGTTATATGTGTACTTGTGTTTAGTGTTATATGTGTACATGTATTTAGTGTTATATGTGTACTTGTGTTTAGTGTTATATGTGTACTTGTATTTAGTGTTATATGTGTACTTGTGTTTAGTGTTATATGTGTACTTGTGTTTAGTGTTATATGTGTACATGTATTTAGTGTTATATGTGTAGTTGTGTTTAGTGTTATATGTGTACTTGTGTTTAGTGTTATATGTGTACTTGTGTTTAGTGTTATATGTGTACATGTATTTAGTGTTATATGTGTACTTGTGTTTAGTGTTATATGTGTACATGTATTTAGTGTTATATGTGTACATGTATTTAGTGTTATATGTGTACTTGTGTTTAGTGTTATATGTGTACTTGTGTTTAGTGTTATATGTGTACATGTGTTTAGTGTTATATGTGTACATGTGTTTAGTGTTATATGTGTACTTGTGTTTAGTGTTATATGTGTACTTGTGTTTAGTGTTATATGTGTACTTGTGTTTAGTGTTATATGTGTACTTGTGTTTAGTGTTATATGTGTACATGTGTTTAGTGTTATATGTGTACTTGTGTTTAGTGTTATATGTGTACTTGTGTTTAGTATTATATGTGTACTTGTGTTTAGTGTTATATATGTACTTGTGTTTAGTGTTATATGTGTACTTGTGTTTAGTGTTATATGTGTACTTGTGTTTAGTGTTATATGTGTACTTGTGTTTAGTGTTATATGTGTACTTGTGTTTAGTGTTATATGTGTACTTGTATGTAGTGTTATATGTGTACTTGTGTTTAGTGTTATATGTGTACATGTGTTTAGTGTTATATGTGTACTTGTGTTTAGTGTTATATGTGTACTTGTGTTTAGTGTTATATGTGTACTTGTGTTTAGTGTTATATGTGTACTTGTGTTTAGTGTTATATGTGTACTTGTGTTTAGTGTTATATATGTACTTGTGTTTAGTGTTATATGTGTACTTGTATGTAGTGTTATATGTGTACTTGTGTTTAGTGTTATATGTGTACATGTGTTTAGTGTTATATGTGTACTTGTGTTTAGTGTTATATGT
Source organism: Bombina bombina (assembly GCF_027579735.1). Lineage (NCBI taxonomy): Eukaryota > Metazoa > Chordata > Amphibia > Anura > Bombinatoridae > Bombina > Bombina bombina. The sequence continues at coordinate 33,497,927 of NC_069509.1, forward strand.
GTACTTGTGTTTAGTGTTATATGTGTACTTGTGTTTAGTGTTATATGTGTACTTGTGTTTAGTGTTATATGTGTACATGTGTTTAGTGTTATATGTGTACATGTGTTTAGTGTTATATGTGTACTTGTGTTTAGTATTATATGTGTACTTGTGTTTAGTGCTATATGTGTACTTGTGTTTAGTGTTATATGTGTACTTGTGTTTAGTGTTATATGTGTACTTGTGTTTAGTGTTATATGTGTACTTGTGTTTAGTATTATATGTGTACTTGTGTTTAGTGCTATATGTGTACTTGTGTTTAGTGTTATATGTGTACTTGTGTTTAGTGTTATATGTGTACTTGTGTTTAGTATTATATGTGTACTTGTGTTTAGTGTTATATATGTACTTGTGTTTAGTGTTATATGTGTACTTGTATGTAGTGTTATATGTGTACTTGTGTTTAGTGTTATATGTGTACATGTGTTTAGTGTTATATGTGTACTTGTGTTTAGTGTTATATGTGTACTTGTGTTTAGTGTTATATGTGTACTTGTGTTTAGTGTTATATGTGTACTTGTGTTTAGTGTTATATGTGTACATGTGTTTAGTGTTATATGTGTACTTGTGTTTAGTGTTATATGTGTACTTGTGTTTAGTGTTATATGTGTACTTGTGTTTAGTGTTATATGTGTACTTGTGTTTAGTGTTATATGTGTACTTGTGTTTAGTGTTATATGTGTACTTGTGTTTAGTGTTATATGTGTACTTGTGTTTAGTGTTATATGTGTACTTGTATGTAGTGTTATATGTGTACTTGTGTTTAGTGTTATATGTGTACATGTGTTTAGTGTTATATGTGTACTTGTGTTTAGTGTTATATGTGTACTTGTGTTTAGTGTTATATGTGTACTTGTGTTTAGTGTTATATGTGTACTTGTGTTTAGTGTTATATGTGTACTTGTGTTTAGTATTATATGTGTACTTGTGTTTAGTGTTATATATGTACTTGTGTTTAGTGTTATATGTGTACTTGTATGTAGTGTTATATGTGTACTTGTGTTTAGTGTTATATGTGTACATGTGTTTAGTGTTATATGTGTACTTGTGTTTAGTGTTATATGTGTACTTGTGTTTAGTGTTATATGTGTACTTGTATGTAGTATTATATGTGTACTTGTGTTTAGTGTTATATGTGTACTTGTGTTTAGTGTTATATGTGTACTTGTATGTAGTATTATATGTGTACTTGTGTTTAGTGTTATATGTGTACATGTGTTTAGTGTTATATGTGTACATGTGTTTAGTGTTATATGTGTACTTGTGTTTAGTATTATATGTGTACTTGTGTTTAGTGCTATATGTGTACTTGTGTTTAGTGTTATATGTGTACTTGTGTTTAGTGTTATATGTGTACTTGTGTTTAGTGTTATATGTGTACATGTGTTTAGTGTTATATGTGTACATGTGTTTAGTGTTATATGTGTACTTGTGTTTAGTGTTATATGTGTACATGTGTTTAGTGTTATATGTGTACTTGTATTTAGTGTTATATGTGTACATGTGTTTAGTGTTATATGTGTACATGTGTTTAGTGTTATATGTGTACATGTGTTTAGTGTTATATGTGTACTTGTATTTAGTGTTATATGTGTACATGTGTTTAGTGTTATATGTGTACATGTGTTTAGTGTTATATGTGTACTTGTGTTTAGTGTTATATGTGTACATGTGTTTAGTGTTATATGTGTACTTGTATTTAGTGTTATATGTGTACTTGTATTTAGTGTTATATGTGTACTTCATTCATAACCATCCCAGAACAGAATGTTTTGTAGTTATTGCTACTGTCCTGGGATAGTTGTGAATCACTGCACTAACCCTAGCTAAGTTTATAAGCTGTGTGAACAGCGATACTTTGGCGTTAAGGGAATCTGCTGAAAAGCAGACTTGAAGTAAAAAGGTGTGTCATTGTGAACCTAATTTGCATATCTTACCCAGAATCCTTTGGAAACAATGTATTCCAGAGGATTTCTGTGGGAAAAACAAGCCTTCTGGCCTGTCTAGATTTGTTAATGAACTGCACAATGAGTTATTTTCTTTATATATATATATATATATATATATATATATATATATATATATATATATATATATATATATATATATATATATATATATATATATATATATGTGTGTGTGTGTGTTCTTCACATAGGAGAAAATGTTATTTGTATTTTTAAATATATATTCCTTTATGCAGTATATCTGTGAATATCTATACCTGTATATATTCATATAGATATATAGGTATAGATACAAATATATTTAAAAAAATAATCATCTATACTATAATCGTGTTTGCAACGCGTCCGTCTCCGTCGTCAGTTGTGCATGCATCCTCAAAGAAATGTTGGCTGCGTAAGGCAGCCAAAAGAATGTTGGCTGCATGCGCAGCCAAAAGAATCCACCTGGATGCAGCGTAGGCAAACCCGAAGCCTTAAGAAAAAAAAAAAAACGCAACCGCACGAAATAACTAAAAAATACATAACCGCCCACACGAAATAACAAAAAAACCTAACCGCCCGCACAAAGTATAACAAAAAAAAACAAACCTCCCTCACGAAGTATTAGTAAACACTTAAACCGCAAACCACCACATTGCAAAATAATAAAGTAATTAACCCCTAATCCGCAAATAACATAATTAAAATATTAACCCCTAAACTGCCAAACCCCCACATCACAATAAACCTAATTAACCTATTAACCCCTGAACCGCCAAATTCCCACATCACAATAAACCTAATTAACCTATTAACCCCTAAAACGCCAAACCCCCACATCGCAACAAACCTATTTACTCCTAAACCCGCCAACCCCCCATATCACCATAAACCTAATTAACCCGTAAACTGCCAAACCCCCACATCGCAATAAACCTAATTAACCTATTAACCCCTAAACCGACAAAACCCCCACAATGCAAATAACTAATTTAATTACTAAGCCTCATAACCTAACACCCCCTAAATTAACCCCAATACCAAGTTACAATTAAAATAATAAAACCTAACATTAAATTACAAAAAAAAATATAAAATTACAAAAATAATAAAAAATAAACCTAATCTCTATGAAAAAAAACAAAAAAAAACAAAATAATAACACCCCCTAAACGAAACTACCAATAGCCCTTAAAAGGGCCTTTTGTAGGGCATTGCCCTAAGTTAAACAGCTCTTTTACATTTAAAAAATACTAAGCCCCCCCTAACAGCAAAAAACACCCTCCAAACCCCCCAAAATAAAAAAACCTAACACTAAAAAATACTTAACTACCCATTGTCCCTAAAAGGGCATTCAGTTCTTTTACTGCCCTTAAAAGGGCAATCTGCTCTTTTACAGCCAATTAAATTCCTAATCTTAAAAATAAAAAAAAATCCTAAAACTAAGCCCCAAATAGGTAGTCACCATTCCTGAAGTCCAGTGGAGAAGGTCTTCTTCCCGGCGGCTCCATCATCTTCTATCTTCATCTGGAGCGAAGACGGCGCAGAGCGGAGGTGTGGAGCTGGCTTCCACGATGCGTGGATCCTCAGCGGCAGTCTTCATCGGTGGCAGTCCTCAGTGGTTTGGAGGCTCCTCTTGCACACTGAAGATTGAATGCAAGGTACCCCATATTTATTGGGGTACCTTGCATTCCTATTGGCTGAAATTTTGAAATCAGCCAATAGGATGAGAGCTACTGAAATCTTATTGGCTTATTTGAACAGCCAATAAGATTTCAGTAGCTCTAATCCTATTGGCTGATTTCAAAATTTCAGCCAATAGGAATGCAAAGTACCCCAAATCTTCAGTGTACGACGGACATCAGATAAAGAGGAGCCTCCACGCCACCGAGGACCGCAGCCATTGAGGATTGCCACCATTGAGGACCATCACTGAGGATCCACGCATTAGGGAAGACAGCTCCGCTCCTCCACTCTGCACCACCTTCTTTTCGATGAAGATAGAAGATGATGGAGCCGCTTGGAAGAAGACCTTCTCCACCGGACTTCAGGAATGGTGAGTGCCTATTTGGGGCTTAGTCTTAGGCTTCTTTTTATTTTTTGGAGTGGCTTTGTTTTTTTAGATTATGTTTTTTTGGGCTGGAAAAGAGCTGATTGCCCTTTTAAGCGCAGTAAAAGAGCTGAATGCCCTTTTAAGGGCAATGCCCATACGTTTTTTTTAGTGTTAGGTTTTTTATTTTTGGGGGTTTGGTGGGTGGGGGGTTTTACTGTTAGGGGGTAATTGGTAATTTGTTTAGGTAAAAGAGCGCAATGCCGTATAAAAGCCCTTTTAAGCACTATTGATAGTTTAGTATTAGATTAGGGGGTGTTTTTATTTTTGGGGGGATTTTTTATAGGGTTATTAGTTTAGGTTTACATTTTTTTATTTTGGATAGTTTTGTTCATTTTATTCTGTAATTTTACATTTTTTATTTTGTGTAATTTGTGCTTTTGGCTTTGTAGTTTCCTTTAAATAGACTGTCCTCTAGGCAGGCTTATCGCCTAGTATATATGTGTTATGCCTAATATATATGTTTATATAAACCACACTTTTTTCTACGTGTAGAACATTGGAATGTAAAATATGAATAAATCACGTTGGGTTAAGCACAGTCTATGGGGAGAAGATTTTAACGTGGTTGCGATATTCAAAGTTTTGAAGTTACCATTAAATTTCAACTTGTAATACGTGTGCTAACCCAGCTGTGTTTAAATTTTACTTCCAGCGGCGTTTGCGCTAAATAGCGCGCCATTTACATCTATACCCAGACGCTACAGAAAAGGATACCAGGAACATGAAACTCACAAGGCTTTTCAACACAAACCTTTATTTTGCAACACAGAGCTTAATTGCCAATAAATGCTATGTTTAATTTCTAATGAATGTCAGCACAAAACCAGTAGACATTCAACATGTTCAATATAAATATTCTAATGTAATGTGATACATTTACAATATTTTGCCTTTTATGACCAAGATCTATTTACTTGTTTGAGACAACTATTATGAATACAAAGGCAGCTCAGATGTTCTGTTAATGAGATTTTATTTTAAGAGGGAAGAGGCACGTCAGAGCTTGGGATGCTTTTAAACAAGACAGCTCTGTGTATTAGCCTTATGTGTGTTACGCTCCACAGTCCTAAAATAGCACAACACATCAGCATCTACATCACTTCTGGTTACCATGGCAACCTGCTTGACATCACCAGCCATGATGTCACAGAGAAGGAAGGGCCTTTTGATTGACTGAGGTTTGCCTGTGGAAGAAGAGCTCTGCATACCCTCTTGCCATTGGCTAAAAAATGGTCATGTGATGATGCAGACACCTTAACTCATTCACTGCTGGGGATAGCTTGGTGGTTGTTGTATGTGATTTAGCCTTCACAGCAAAATATAGACAAATTACATGGTAGTTAGACCTTAACAAACCTGTATATAACTAAGATAATTATATATAATTATAGACTTAGAGATATATTATAAATATCAAACTCTTAAACCATTATTCAATGTCTGTCTGCAGAGCATTAAACTCAGAACAATGGTAAAAATATTTAAATAAAAAAGAGATAGATAGGGGGCGCCCTAAGTGTAAAAGAGGGAATGTAACCAAATAAATCTATATTTATATGTCTATATATTAAATACCTGTGTTATAATTATAGTGCTAACAAATCTAAGTATACTAGTGGGATATCAATAATATATAATGTGTGTACCAATATCAATGCGAATAAAGAGTGGTAAATAATAATAAATGTGCAATATTATGCATAAAAAATAAGTGACAATGTAATACAAAAATGAAACAATGTTATACAATCATACAAACACAATGGTAATAAAGTGAAAAAGTCTCTATTGGGATGGGAGGCAGCTATCTGTGATGATCCAGGCCAGGATCCAGGAGCGGCAATCTATGAGAAGAAAAAACAGAAGCGCCACATGGCCCAATATTGTTTGTTCAGAGATGAATAAATCTTAAGGTGATGAGTAAACTCACATTTAGTAGAGCACCTCAATTAGTGCTAGATATACGGACTGGGATCTATAGGGTCACCCAGAAGACCAACCTCCTGCACAGGAACTGATGTAAAGTGTGGAGCACCTCTTGTGGTGCTATAGAGGCATGAAGGGGTCAATTCAGTCACCCAACAGACTTCTAGCCAGAGATACAAATGGATCCAAAGGTGCAAAGGATCCCACAGCTGGTCCAGATAAGCGAATATTCCTCCAGAGAGGGATAAAAGATATATGTCCCAAAGAAAAATGCAGCAAGTGTTCAAAATATTAAAAGTTGTTTTTAATAAAAATTATAAAATAATAACAGGCAACGCGTTTCTCAGCAGATAGCTGTTTCATCAGGCTTCATAAAATGTTTACTGAACACTTGCTAGATATACCCTAAACCTAAACTGGTTGATATTAAACAGGTGATGGTGGGAGGGATCCACTTAATCAGTAATCTGGTCTTAACCAATCGGTTGTTGCCATATAGGTCCCACATTAAAAACATCAACATAAACATAGACAGTTTATAATATAATATACACTACATAAAACAGATTTCATATATTCCTAATTGTCCTACAGTTTGTTTGATCAAACATATTTGGAAGTACTTCAAGACAACTTTTAGAAATTATTAAACCTTATTTTTGAGAGTGATAATAATGAGGCACAAACTAAAGTATAAACCTTAAATCAACTTATAACCAGTGGGGGAGGCAGTGATTAGTAGTAATTTTAATGTATATATTTCTCTTATTAGTGTCACATTTAATATTGATCTAAGCTTATGATAGTCATACCTTGTTATGATTGGGATGTTGTCAAATTAGTTTCAAATAATATGCATGATGAGAGCGGACAGAGCGCAGCAACTCCAATACTACTGAATGTTAAGCTATTTTAAAGACATAAATAATTGTCTCAGTCAGCTGTTAAGTGGTAGTTTCTAGTTTGGTTGTAATTTGAATACGCCGCTGACTAAGTCGGCGTCTACAGGCGCTCAATGCGCATGACGAGCCAAAGTCGGATATGGCCCAATCACTGCGTGCGCTCGATCATAGGCGTTAACAGTAACCACATACCTCCTCTGTGCTGAGTGCGCATGCCCGGCCCCAATGCGCTAAGTGCGCATACCCGGCTACAGTGAGTGTGTCCAATGAGGATCATATGATAATGATCCTAATACAAATATGTGGCACTGGCTGATAGGTGTATGATGATAAGGGGCGTGAGGTATATTATAACCACGGTGCATCTTTTTAAATAAATAAAAACATCATTGTACTCGTGAGGGGTCGAAATGTGGGGATTGACTAGAGTGACCACTAGAAATATCTAGTGTAAAGAGAACTTGTGTTGCGCCAATGAAGGGCCAATAAAGAGAGAACGTTCTCTAGGCGAACACTAAATTTATTTGATAGAAAAATAAGCATTACTGTCATATAGATTGCAACGTTGAGGCATAGATCTACAGTGAATACTACAGCTACAGTAGTTACTGACACTAATAGACGATATATCAGATAAAAAACAGTGTCTATGACTAGTGAGCACTCCCATAGGATAGTCAGTGTGGTTTCAAGAAGGCCACTCATGTCCCGGATATATCTAGAGACATAAAATATTTGGATCCGGTAAAGTACATAGGGTAATATATTGTTTTTCAATATATATACCAATGGTAACTAAAACGTGTGTAATGTGCATAATAGTCATATAGAACTACCATTAGATCTAATCCCAAATATATATTTATTGAGTACATCTAAATGGAAACGTGCAATATACCACTTCAAGATAAGAAATATTAAGAGATATCCATAAATGGTCAAAACTGTATATCAGAAATTCAAGTGACAGACGTGATAGCAATCTCTATATCATCAAATCCAATCAAAATAGTACACTAATCTATAATAGGTTGAATAATATTGCCTCTAATATCTAATTGTGATAGATTGCTATAATTGTTCAATCTATGAACAACTTATGTGAGATTGGGGAGTATCTCTCCTAATCTATAAAGGACATCTCTAGTGTGACATAATCTTCACAACACAGGCCACACATCAAAGGCCACTATACTAACTAGATAATGGTATTATTCTATCAGACGAGTGATCAGAGTAAAACCCAATGACGATCTCTCAAGAGATTATCTAGTAAGACTAGGTGTCCACAAAATATGTGGACACATGATGATAAGTGGCTAGTTATATAAATCAAACAGGGCCTATAGCATCAAATATCTGGTGGATTCATAGGATTTGTGGATTTATTACGTCCACAAATGTGTGCACCTATAGTATATGCACACACACCTACCTGCATAACCATATATGCGCAAGATGGTTAGAGATGTATATATGGTCGGAGGACAAATATGTCAATTTCAAAGGGTGTAGCCAGTTCTTATATCTAGAAAGATGGACTTTTATTCATAAATCAAATGCTGCCAAATCCACACATTCATTAAGGCCTTCAGGGGCCAATGTGTGTAATTTGTGGATCCAGTAAGTTTCTCTACGTCGTAGAGTGAGCATAGCATTATGGCTGTTTCTGGAAATTTGTTCTATAGGGAGTATGGAAAGTGTTTTAGCACTACCTTTGTGTGCATAAGCACAATGCCTGGAGAGGCTATGTTTCAAAAATTTCCTTTTGATGTTGTAAGTGTGTTCGCCCCATCGTTTTTTGATGGTGCGTCCGGTACGTCCTACGTATTGGACCCCACACATACAACTGACCAGATAGACAACGTAGGTGGACTCACATGACATCCTCTTTGTGATTTTGAATTGTTTTCCTGTTTGATTGGAAGAAAAAGTGTTTGTTCCACTTCGCACGACTTTACACATGTTACACCTCGATTTAAGGCATTTGAATATTCCATGTCTTGGTAAAAAATTGCCCAAAAAGGTCCTATTGGTTCCTATGTTGTGGTTGTGAACGCCCACCTTATCCCTCACCACTTTGCTGGGGGCTAGTTTATTCTTGAGTGTGGGAGCCCTTCTAAATACTACCCTCGGTTTTCTGGAAATATATTCCTTAAGATATGGGTCGTTACAAATAATGGGCCAATGTTTGTGGATTATTTGCTTGATTTGTCTAAATTGGTTACTATACCCGGTAATGAATAATGGTGTTTCTAGCATCTCTTTAGACTGTTGTGTGGTGACAGATTTTTTGTTATTTGTCTTTTGGTTTCCTGCTAAATATTTGTCTCTATCATCTTCTAAAGCTCTAAGATAGCCCTTAAGTATCAGATCCAAGGGATAACCCTTCTCTAGGAACCTATCCTTTAATACTTGGGATTGTATTATATAGCTTTCAATTGTACTGCAGTTCCGCCTGATGCGTCGGAACTGTCCGTATGGTACATTCTTTTTCCAACTATGGTAATGGTTGCTATTATAATTCAGAAAGCTGTTACAATCTACCTTTTTAAAAAAGGTTTCAGATATAATGGTTCCAGCTTCTGAGAAAGATAGTAAGAGGTCCAGATACTCTATCTTGGAGGGCTGGATGTTACTAGTAAGAGTTAGACCAAAATCGTTTTCATTCAAATATGATGAATATACTAGAGCCTCTTCGTATGAGCCCTTAAAAATGAAAATCAAATCGTCAATGTACCGGCCATAGAACACCAGACCCGCACCCATAGGAGACCCATAGACATGAGTCTCCTCAAATTTGCCCATATATAAATTGGCAAAACTGGGTGCGAATCTGGTGCCCATGGCCGTACCCTTGACTTGAAGATGGTATTTACCTTGATAGATAAAATAATTGTGGTACAATATAAAACGGATAATTTCTAGAATAAACAGCTGTTGTTTTGGGGGCATATAGATGTCAGTTTTCAAATATGCTTCAACAGCTGACAATCCTTTGTCGTGAGGAATGTTGGAGTACAAAGAACTCACGTCACTTGTAATCCACCAGATATTGGGTTCAGTTGTTACATTATCCAGACTCATCAATTTGTTAAGTAGGTCGGTAGAGTCTCTAATGAAAGAGGGGAGCGCTACTACGTATTTTTGTAGAAATGAATCTACGTACGCAGATAAGTGATCGGTGAGGCTGTCGATGCCAGCCACTATAGGGCGTCCGGGAGGATTAGACGCATCTTTGTGTATTTTCGGAAGATGGTAGTAGAAAGCTACACTCGGATTTTTGGGGTACAAATAGTCTCTCTCTTTTTTGGTCAAGATTCCTTCTTCAAAACCCTCCAATAGGAGGGAGAATAGCTGTTTCTGGAAAACAGAGGTCGGGTCTCCCGGTAAGACCCTATAGTAGGTTACATCAGTAAGAATCTTATCAGCCTCTTGGAGATAATCTCCAATATTCTGGATCACGGTCCCCCCCCCTTTATCCGCTTGGCGGATCACCAGTTGTTTATTGGTGCTAAGAGAATCGAGGGCCTTGCGTTCCCCAGGACTGAGGTTGTTTTTATATCTCAATTTTTTGGGGAGTTTTTCTAGATCTTTAAGAACCATAGACTGATAGATGCTGATATGTGAGTTTTTAGTCCTAGGAGGATTAAAATTCGATCTAGGTCTAAAATCAGTATGTATATACTTCTCAGTCAATTGTTCCAGAAGAGTGTCTGGTTCGTATGTTATCATGCCGTCTGTAAGACGTTCATTCATACTATCAGTAATAATAGGCATATTTGATGTGCTCTTTAATCGTTTCTCGGCAAAATATTTCTGAAGAGAGAGTTTTCTAGTGAAGTTGTTAACATCTACGAATAGCTGAAACATGTTGGAATTGTTCGAGGGACAAAAAGATAGCCCCTTACCTAGAACTCTAATCTCATCATTTGTTAGGTGATGATCTGATAAATTAAAGATACCCTTCTTATATTTCAATAGCTTCTCTTTTTTAGAGGTTGAGGATCTTCCTCTGCTTCCCCGTTTGCGTAAGCTCTTTTTTGTCTTGGGGGTCTCGGAGGCAATGACCATTGGTCTTGGGGATGGTTGGGGCCTATCTCTAAAAAAGGAGTACGACAATGATTTTCCTCATATGAAGTAGAGGCTAAATTGTTGGATTGTGGTTCCTCTATATGAAGTGGTAAATATCTATTGGTAGACTCATAGGATATATGATTGCTCCTAATTTGATCTTGAGGTCTGCACTGGTTAGATCTCTCTTGATTACTTGGTCTCTCCATGGAGCCAGAGATCATTGTATGTTTGTTCTGGTTGGCTAACCTTTGGGTATGATGGTTATTAGAGTATGTGTTATGTTGGTTAGGAGTGTACTGGTTAGATCTATTTGTGTGATTCTGTTCTCCCAATCCGTTCCCCTTATTAGTATGTTCCCAGTCATAATATCCATTCCTATTGTTATATGGTCTATCACAATCAGATTGTATATATTGATTGGATTGTTGTCGTCTGTTGTTGTGATAATCCTTCGTGTGAGGAGAGTTGTAATAGCTGGGTCTGTTAGGTGAGTTGTAATAATTGGGTCTATTATAGGAATGGGGTCTGTTATTCCTATGTGTGTGATAAACTGGCTGGGAGTATCCAGGTAGGTATGTATTGGCAGTATGATGATTAGCAAACTTGCGATCATTCATATATCTATTATTAGAGTTGCTGTCAATCCGTCTCTCATGCATAAATTCCGTTGGTTTATTTCTGGTGTTATCATATGTGTAATGAATATTTGACCTCCTATTGTTGTTACGGTTAAAGGTATATACCTCGCCCCTGGAGTAATCACCCTCGTCCCTAGTCAATTTTTTATTTTTATTTTTAATAATTTCGTTTTGATAGTCTTCTGCACGATCATATGCTAGCTTCCTATCTTTTTCAAAGTCATGGTGGGTAGTAAATTTCTCAAGTTCTTTTTGAGTCTTATCTATCTCAATGCCAGCTTCATTGTACAATTTTTGTCTGTGTTTCATTAATATATCTATGAAGGTAAGACCACAGACATTAAGGGCCTCTTCCCATTCTTTTTGTACTACAGGGTCTTCCTTGAATGAGCAGTTTTTCAATACTCTAAGCCCTCTGGGGATTTGGTTTTTAGTTTTATATTTAGAGAGTGTCTCATAGTCCCACCAATGTCTGTGTTCTATCTTCAATAAATTTTCAAGTCTATTAAACAATGTTTGCATGGAAGGGTCTGAGTCATTAGCTTCTATACTAGGCACAGTTAGTTCTAGACCACTGTTGGTTTTTCTCCTATTTGATCTCTCTATAGCAGATAACATATCTAATATAAGGTCGACTACCCCTAGTGGCCAAAACAGAAACACTACCAGTGGTTCTTGTGATCCAAAAAAAAAAAAAGAGATAGATAGGGGGCGCCCTAAGTGTAAAAGAGGGAATGTAACCAAATAAATCTATATTTATATGTCTATATATTAAATACCTGTGTTATAATTATAGTGCTAACAAATCTAAGTATACTAGTGGGATATCAATAATATATAATGTGTGTACCAATATCAATGCGAATAAAGAGTGGTAAATAATAATAAATGTGCAATATTATGCATAAAAAATAAGTGACAATGTAATACAAAAATGAAACAATGTTATACAATCATACAAACACAATGGTAATAAAGTGAAAAAGTCTCTATTGGGATGGGAGGCAGCTATCTGTGATGATCCAGGCCAGGATCCAGGAGCGGCAATCTATGAGAAGAAAAAACAGAAGCGCCACATGGCCCAATATTGTTTGTTCAGAGATGAATAAATCTTAAGGTGATGAGTAAACTCACATTTAGTAGAGCACCTCAATTAGTGCTAGATATACGGACTGGGATCTATAGGGTCACCCAGAAGACCAACCTCCTGCACAGGAACTGATGTAAAGTGTGGAGCACCTCTTGTGGTGCTATAGAGGCATGAAGGGGTCAATTCAGTCACCCAACAGACTTCTAGCCAGAGATACAAATGGATCCAAAGGTGCAAAGGATCCCACAGCTGGTCCAGATAAGCGAATATTCCTCCAGAGAGGGATAAAAGATATATGTCCCAAAGAAAAATGCAGCAAGTGTTCAAAATATTAAAAGTTGTTTTTAATAAAAATTATAAAATAATAACAGGCAACGCGTTTCTCAGCAGATAGCTGTTTCATCAGGCTTCATAAAATGTTTACTGAACACTTGCTAGATATACCCTAAACCTAAACTGGTTGATATTAAACAGGTGATGGTGGGAGGGATCCACTTAATCAGTAATCTGGTCTTAACCAATCGGTTGTTGCCATATAGGTCCCACATTAAAAACATCAACATAAACATAGACAGTTTATAATATAATATACACTACATAAAACAGATTTCATATATTCCTAATTGTCCTACAGTTTGTTTGATCAAACATATTTGGAAGTACTTCAAGACAACTTTTAGAAATTATTAAACCTTATTTTTGAGAGTGATAATAATGAGGCACAAACTAAAGTATAAACCTTAAATCAACTTATAACCAGTGGGGGAGGCAGTGATTAGTAGTAATTTTAATGTATATATTTCTCTTATTAGTGTCACATTTAATATTGATCTAAGCTTATGATAGTCATACCTTGTTATGATTGGGATGTTGTCAAATTAGTTTCAAATAATATGCATGATGAGAGCGGACAGAGCGCAGCAACTCCAATACTACTGAATGTTAAGCTATTTTAAAGACATAAATAATTGTCTCAGTCAGCTGTTAAGTGGTAGTTTCTAGTTTGGTTGTAATTTGAATACGCCGCTGACTAAGTCGGCGTCTACAGGCGCTCAATGCGCATGACGAGCCAAAGTCGGATATGGCCCAATCACTGCGTGCGCTCGATCATAGGCGTTAACAGTAACCACATACCTCCTCTGTGCTGAGTGCGCATGCCCGGCCCCAATGCGCTAAGTGCGCATACCCGGCTACAGTGAGTGTGTCCAATGAGGATCATATGATAATGATCCTAATACAAATATGTGGCACTGGCTGATAGGTGTATGATGATAAGGGGCGTGAGGTATATTATAACCACGGTGCATCTTTTTAAATAAATAAAAACATCATTGTACTCGTGAGGGGTCGAAATGTGGGGATTGACTAGAGTGACCACTAGAAATATCTAGTGTAAAGAGAACTTGTGTTGCGCCAATGAAGGGCCAATAAAGAGAGAACGTTCTCTAGGCGAACACTAAATTTATTTGATAGAAAAATAAGCATTACTGTCATATAGATTGCAACGTTGAGGCATAGATCTACAGTGAATACTACAGCTACAGTAGTTACTGACACTAATAGACGATATATCAGATAAAAAACAGTGTCTATGACTAGTGAGCACTCCCATAGGATAGTCAGTGTGGTTTCAAGAAGGCCACTCATGTCCCGGATATATCTAGAGACATAAAATATTTGGATCCGGTAAAGTACATAGGGTAATATATTGTTTTTCAATATATATACCAATGGTAACTAAAACGTGTGTAATGTGCATAATAGTCATATAGAACTACCATTAGATCTAATCCCAAATATATATTTATTGAGTACATCTAAATGGAAACGTGCAATATACCACTTCAAGATAAGAAATATTAAGAGATATCCATAAATGGTCAAAACTGTATATCAGAAATTCAAGTGACAGACGTGATAGCAATCTCTATATCATCAAATCCAATCAAAATAGTACACTAATCTATAATAGGTTGAATAATATTGCCTCTAATATCTAATTGTGATAGATTGCTATAATTGTTCAATCTATGAACAACTTATGTGAGATTGGGGAGTATCTCTCCTAATCTATAAAGGACATCTCTAGTGTGACATAATCTTCACAACACAGGCCACACATCAAAGGCCACTATACTAACTAGATAATGGTATTATTCTATCAGACGAGTGATCAGAGTAAAACCCAATGACGATCTCTCAAGAGATTATCTAGTAAGACTAGGTGTCCACAAAATATGTGGACACATGATGATAAGTGGCTAGTTATATAAATCAAACAGGGCCTATAGCATCAAATATCTGGTGGATTCATAGGATTTGTGGATTTATTACGTCCACAAATGTGTGCACCTATAGTATATGCACACACACCTACCTGCATAACCATATATGCGCAAGATGGTTAGAGATGTATATATGGTCGGAGGACAAATATGTCAATTTCAAAGGGTGTAGCCAGTTCTTATATCTAGAAAGATGGACTTTTATTCATAAATCAAATGCTGCCAAATCCACACATTCATTAAGGCCTTCAGGGGCCAATGTGTGTAATTTGTGGATCCAGTAAGTTTCTCTACGTCGTAGAGTGAGCATAGCATTATGGCTGTTTCTGGAAATTTGTTCTATAGGGAGTATGGAAAGTGTTTTAGCACTACCTTTGTGTGCATAAGCACAATGCCTGGAGAGGCTATGTTTCAAAAATTTCCTTTTGATGTTGTAAGTGTGTTCGCCCCATCGTTTTTTGATGGTGCGTCCGGTACGTCCTACGTATTGGACCCCACACATACAACTGACCAGATAGACAACGTAGGTGGACTCACATGACATCCTCTTTGTGATTTTGAATTGTTTTCCTGTTTGATTGGAAGAAAAAGTGTTTGTTCCACTTCGCACGACTTTACACATGTTACACCTCGATTTAAGGCATTTGAATATTCCATGTCTTGGTAAAAAATTGCCCAAAAAGGTCCTATTGGTTCCTATGTTGTGGTTGTGAACGCCCACCTTATCCCTCACCACTTTGCTGGGGGCTAGTTTATTCTTGAGTGTGGGAGCCCTTCTAAATACTACCCTCGGTTTTCTGGAAATATATTCCTTAAGATATGGGTCGTTACAAATAATGGGCCAATGTTTGTGGATTATTTGCTTGATTTGTCTAAATTGGTTACTATACCCGGTAATGAATAATGGTGTTTCTAGCATCTCTTTAGACTGTTGTGTGGTGACAGATTTTTTGTTATTTGTCTTTTGGTTTCCTGCTAAATATTTGTCTCTATCATCTTCTAAAGCTCTAAGATAGCCCTTAAGTATCAGATCCAAGGGATAACCCTTCTCTAGGAACCTATCCTTTAATACTTGGGATTGTATTATATAGCTTTCAATTGTACTGCAGTTCCGCCTGATGCGTCGGAACTGTCCGTATGGTACATTCTTTTTCCAACTATGGTAATGGTTGCTATTATAATTCAGAAAGCTGTTACAATCTACCTTTTTAAAAAAGGTTTCAGATATAATGGTTCCAGCTTCTGAGAAAGATAGTAAGAGGTCCAGATACTCTATCTTGGAGGGCTGGATGTTACTAGTAAGAGTTAGACCAAAATCGTTTTCATTCAAATATGATGAATATACTAGAGCCTCTTCGTATGAGCCCTTAAAAATGAAAATCAAATCGTCAATGTACCGGCCATAGAACACCAGACCCGCACCCATAGGAGACCCATAGACATGAGTCTCCTCAAATTTGCCCATATATAAATTGGCAAAACTGGGTGCGAATCTGGTGCCCATGGCCGTACCCTTGACTTGAAGATGGTATTTACCTTGATAGATAAAATAATTGTGGTACAATATAAAACGGATAATTTCTAGAATAAACAGCTGTTGTTTTGGGGGCATATAGATGTCAGTTTTCAAATATGCTTCAACAGCTGACAATCCTTTGTCGTGAGGAATGTTGGAGTACAAAGAACTCACGTCACTTGTAATCCACCAGATATTGGGTTCAGTTGTTACATTATCCAGACTCATCAATTTGTTAAGTAGGTCGGTAGAGTCTCTAATGAAAGAGGGGAGCGCTACTACGTATTTTTGTAGAAATGAATCTACGTACGCAGATAAGTGATCGGTGAGGCTGTCGATGCCAGCCACTATAGGGCGTCCGGGAGGATTAGACGCATCTTTGTGTATTTTCGGAAGATGGTAGTAGAAAGCTACACTCGGATTTTTGGGGTACAAATAGTCTCTCTCTTTTTTGGTCAAGATTCCTTCTTCAAAACCCTCCAATAGGAGGGAGAATAGCTGTTTCTGGAAAACAGAGGTCGGGTCTCCCGGTAAGACCCTATAGTAGGTTACATCAGTAAGAATCTTATCAGCCTCTTGGAGATAATCTCCAATATTCTGGATCACGGTCCCCCCCCCTTTATCCGCTTGGCGGATCACCAGTTGTTTATTGGTGCTAAGAGAATCGAGGGCCTTGCGTTCCCCAGGACTGAGGTTGTTTTTATATCTCAATTTTTTGGGGAGTTTTTCTAGATCTTTAAGAACCATAGACTGATAGATGCTGATATGTGAGTTTTTAGTCCTAGGAGGATTAAAATTCGATCTAGGTCTAAAATCAGTATGTATATACTTCTCAGTCAATTGTTCCAGAAGAGTGTCTGGTTCGTATGTTATCATGCCGTCTGTAAGACGTTCATTCATACTATCAGTAATAATAGGCATATTTGATGTGCTCTTTAATCGTTTCTCGGCAAAATATTTCTGAAGAGAGAGTTTTCTAGTGAAGTTGTTAACATCTACGAATAGCTGAAACATGTTGGAATTGTTCGAGGGACAAAAAGATAGCCCCTTACCTAGAACTCTAATCTCATCATTTGTTAGGTGATGATCTGATAAATTAAAGATACCCTTCTTATATTTCAATAGCTTCTCTTTTTTAGAGGTTGAGGATCTTCCTCTGCTTCCCCGTTTGCGTAAGCTCTTTTTTGTCTTGGGGGTCTCGGAGGCAATGACCATTGGTCTTGGGGATGGTTGGGGCCTATCTCTAAAAAAGGAGTACGACAATGATTTTCCTCATATGAAGTAGAGGCTAAATTGTTGGATTGTGGTTCCTCTATATGAAGTGGTAAATATCTATTGGTAGACTCATAGGATATATGATTGCTCCTAATTTGATCTTGAGGTCTGCACTGGTTAGATCTCTCTTGATTACTTGGTCTCTCCATGGAGCCAGAGATCATTGTATGTTTGTTCTGGTTGGCTAACCTTTGGGTATGATGGTTATTAGAGTATGTGTTATGTTGGTTAGGAGTGTACTGGTTAGATCTATTTGTGTGATTCTGTTCTCCCAATCCGTTCCCCTTATTAGTATGTTCCCAGTCATAATATCCATTCCTATTGTTATATGGTCTATCACAATCAGATTGTATATATTGATTGGATTGTTGTCGTCTGTTGTTGTGATAATCCTTCGTGTGAGGAGAGTTGTAATAGCTGGGTCTGTTAGGTGAGTTGTAATAATTGGGTCTATTATAGGAATGGGGTCTGTTATTCCTATGTGTGTGATAAACTGGCTGGGAGTATCCAGGTAGGTATGTATTGGCAGTATGATGATTAGCAAACTTGCGATCATTCATATATCTATTATTAGAGTTGCTGTCAATCCGTCTCTCATGCATAAATTCCGTTGGTTTATTTCTGGTGTTATCATATGTGTAATGAATATTTGACCTCCTATTGTTGTTACGGTTAAAGGTATATACCTCGCCCCTGGAGTAATCACCCTCGTCCCTAGTCAATTTTTTATTTTTATTTTTAATAATTTCGTTTTGATAGTCTTCTGCACGATCATATGCTAGCTTCCTATCTTTTTCAAAGTCATGGTGGGTAGTAAATTTCTCAAGTTCTTTTTGAGTCTTATCTATCTCAATGCCAGCTTCATTGTACAATTTTTGTCTGTGTTTCATTAATATATCTATGAAGGTAAGACCACAGACATTAAGGGCCTCTTCCCATTCTTTTTGTACTACAGGGTCTTCCTTGAATGAGCAGTTTTTCAATACTCTAAGCCCTCTGGGGATTTGGTTTTTAGTTTTATATTTAGAGAGTGTCTCATAGTCCCACCAATGTCTGTGTTCTATCTTCAATAAATTTTCAAGTCTATTAAACAATGTTTGCATGGAAGGGTCTGAGTCATTAGCTTCTATACTAGGCACAGTTAGTTCTAGACCACTGTTGGTTTTTCTCCTATTTGATCTCTCTATAGCAGATAACATATCTAATATAAGGTCGACTACCCCTAGTGGCCAAAACAGAAACACTACCAGTGGTTCTTGTGATCCAAAAAAAAAAAAAGAGATAGATAGGGGGCGCCCTAAGTGTAAAAGAGGGAATGTAACCAAATAAATCTATATTTATATGTCTATATATTAAATACCTGTGTTATAATTATAGTGCTAACAAATCTAAGTATACTAGTGGGATATCAATAATATATAATGTGTGTACCAATATCAATGCGAATAAAGAGTGGTAAATAATAATAAATGTGCAATATTATGCATAAAAAATAAGTGACAATGTAATACAAAAATGAAACAATGTTATACAATCATACAAACACAATGGTAATAAAGTGAAAAAGTCTCTATTGGGATGGGAGGCAGCTATCTGTGATGATCCAGGCCAGGATCCAGGAGCGGCAATCTATGAGAAGAAAAAACAGAAGCGCCACATGGCCCAATATTGTTTGTTCAGAGATGAATAAATCTTAAGGTGATGAGTAAACTCACATTTAGTAGAGCACCTCAATTAGTGCTAGATATACGGACTGGGATCTATAGGGTCACCCAGAAGACCAACCTCCTGCACAGGAACTGATGTAAAGTGTGGAGCACCTCTTGTGGTGCTATAGAGGCATGAAGGGGTCAATTCAGTCACCCAACAGACTTCTAGCCAGAGATACAAATGGATCCAAAGGTGCAAAGGATCCCACAGCTGGTCCAGATAAGCGAATATTCCTCCAGAGAGGGATAAAAGATATATGTCCCAAAGAAAAATGCAGCAAGTGTTCAAAATATTAAAAGTTGTTTTTAATAAAAATTATAAAATAATAACAGGCAACGCGTTTCTCAGCAGATAGCTGTTTCATCAGGCTTCATAAAATGTTTACTGAACACTTGCTAGATATACCCTAAACCTAAACTGGTTGATATTAAACAGGTGATGGTGGGAGGGATCCACTTAATCAGTAATCTGGTCTTAACCAATCGGTTGTTGCCATATAGGTCCCACATTAAAAACATCAACATAAACATAGACAGTTTATAATATAATATACACTACATAAAACAGATTTCATATATTCCTAATTGTCCTACAGTTTGTTTGATCAAACATATTTGGAAGTACTTCAAGACAACTTTTAGAAATTATTAAACCTTATTTTTGAGAGTGATAATAATGAGGCACAAACTAAAGTATAAACCTTAAATCAACTTATAACCAGTGGGGGAGGCAGTGATTAGTAGTAATTTTAATGTATATATTTCTCTTATTAGTGTCACATTTAATATTGATCTAAGCTTATGATAGTCATACCTTGTTATGATTGGGATGTTGTCAAATTAGTTTCAAATAATATGCATGATGAGAGCGGACAGAGCGCAGCAACTCCAATACTACTGAATGTTAAGCTATTTTAAAGACATAAATAATTGTCTCAGTCAGCTGTTAAGTGGTAGTTTCTAGTTTGGTTGTAATTTGAATACGCCGCTGACTAAGTCGGCGTCTACAGGCGCTCAATGCGCATGACGAGCCAAAGTCGGATATGGCCCAATCACTGCGTGCGCTCGATCATAGGCGTTAACAGTAACCACATACCTCCTCTGTGCTGAGTGCGCATGCCCGGCCCCAATGCGCTAAGTGCGCATACCCGGCTACAGTGAGTGTGTCCAATGAGGATCATATGATAATGATCCTAATACAAATATGTGGCACTGGCTGATAGGTGTATGATGATAAGGGGCGTGAGGTATATTATAACCACGGTGCATCTTTTTAAATAAATAAAAACATCATTGTACTCGTGAGGGGTCGAAATGTGGGGATTGACTAGAGTGACCACTAGAAATATCTAGTGTAAAGAGAACTTGTGTTGCGCCAATGAAGGGCCAATAAAGAGAGAACGTTCTCTAGGCGAACACTAAATTTATTTGATAGAAAAATAAGCATTACTGTCATATAGATTGCAACGTTGAGGCATAGATCTACAGTGAATACTACAGCTACAGTAGTTACTGACACTAATAGACGATATATCAGATAAAAAACAGTGTCTATGACTAGTGAGCACTCCCATAGGATAGTCAGTGTGGTTTCAAGAAGGCCACTCATGTCCCGGATATATCTAGAGACATAAAATATTTGGATCCGGTAAAGTACATAGGGTAATATATTGTTTTTCAATATATATACCAATGGTAACTAAAACGTGTGTAATGTGCATAATAGTCATATAGAACTACCATTAGATCTAATCCCAAATATATATTTATTGAGTACATCTAAATGGAAACGTGCAATATACCACTTCAAGATAAGAAATATTAAGAGATATCCATAAATGGTCAAAACTGTATATCAGAAATTCAAGTGACAGACGTGATAGCAATCTCTATATCATCAAATCCAATCAAAATAGTACACTAATCTATAATAGGTTGAATAATATTGCCTCTAATATCTAATTGTGATAGATTGCTATAATTGTTCAATCTATGAACAACTTATGTGAGATTGGGGAGTATCTCTCCTAATCTATAAAGGACATCTCTAGTGTGACATAATCTTCACAACACAGGCCACACATCAAAGGCCACTATACTAACTAGATAATGGTATTATTCTATCAGACGAGTGATCAGAGTAAAACCCAATGACGATCTCTCAAGAGATTATCTAGTAAGACTAGGTGTCCACAAAATATGTGGACACATGATGATAAGTGGCTAGTTATATAAATCAAACAGGGCCTATAGCATCAAATATCTGGTGGATTCATAGGATTTGTGGATTTATTACGTCCACAAATGTGTGCACCTATAGTATATGCACACACACCTACCTGCATAACCATATATGCGCAAGATGGTTAGAGATGTATATATGGTCGGAGGACAAATATGTCAATTTCAAAGGGTGTAGCCAGTTCTTATATCTAGAAAGATGGACTTTTATTCATAAATCAAATGCTGCCAAATCCACACATTCATTAAGGCCTTCAGGGGCCAATGTGTGTAATTTGTGGATCCAGTAAGTTTCTCTACGTCGTAGAGTGAGCATAGCATTATGGCTGTTTCTGGAAATTTGTTCTATAGGGAGTATGGAAAGTGTTTTAGCACTACCTTTGTGTGCATAAGCACAATGCCTGGAGAGGCTATGTTTCAAAAATTTCCTTTTGATGTTGTAAGTGTGTTCGCCCCATCGTTTTTTGATGGTGCGTCCGGTACGTCCTACGTATTGGACCCCACACATACAACTGACCAGATAGACAACGTAGGTGGACTCACATGACATCCTCTTTGTGATTTTGAATTGTTTTCCTGTTTGATTGGAAGAAAAAGTGTTTGTTCCACTTCGCACGACTTTACACATGTTACACCTCGATTTAAGGCATTTGAATATTCCATGTCTTGGTAAAAAATTGCCCAAAAAGGTCCTATTGGTTCCTATGTTGTGGTTGTGAACGCCCACCTTATCCCTCACCACTTTGCTGGGGGCTAGTTTATTCTTGAGTGTGGGAGCCCTTCTAAATACTACCCTCGGTTTTCTGGAAATATATTCCTTAAGATATGGGTCGTTACAAATAATGGGCCAATGTTTGTGGATTATTTGCTTGATTTGTCTAAATTGGTTACTATACCCGGTAATGAATAATGGTGTTTCTAGCATCTCTTTAGACTGTTGTGTGGTGACAGATTTTTTGTTATTTGTCTTTTGGTTTCCTGCTAAATATTTGTCTCTATCATCTTCTAAAGCTCTAAGATAGCCCTTAAGTATCAGATCCAAGGGATAACCCTTCTCTAGGAACCTATCCTTTAATACTTGGGATTGTATTATATAGCTTTCAATTGTACTGCAGTTCCGCCTGATGCGTCGGAACTGTCCGTATGGTACATTCTTTTTCCAACTATGGTAATGGTTGCTATTATAATTCAGAAAGCTGTTACAATCTACCTTTTTAAAAAAGGTTTCAGATATAATGGTTCCAGCTTCTGAGAAAGATAGTAAGAGGTCCAGATACTCTATCTTGGAGGGCTGGATGTTACTAGTAAGAGTTAGACCAAAATCGTTTTCATTCAAAGATGATGAATATACTAGAGCCTCTTCGTATGAGCCCTTAAAAATGAAAATCAAATCGTCAATGTACCGGCCATAGAACACCAGACCCGCACCCATAGGAGACCCATAGACATGAGTCTCCTCAAATTTGCCCATATATAAATTGGCAAAACTGGGTGCGAATCTGGTGCCCATGGCCGTACCCTTGACTTGAAGATGGTATTTACCTTGATAGATAAAATAATTGTGGTACAATATAAAACGGATAATTTCTAGAATAAACAGCTGTTGTTTTGGGGGCATATAGATGTCAGTTTTCAAATATGCTTCAACAGCTGACAATCCTTTGTCGTGAGGAATGTTGGAGTACAAAGAACTCACGTCACTTGTAATCCACCAGATATTGGGTTCAGTTGTTACATTATCCAGACTCATCAATTTGTTAAGTAGGTCGGTAGAGTCTCTAATGAAAGAGGGGAGCGCTACTACGTATTTTTGTAGAAATGAATCTACGTACGCAGATAAGTGATCGGTGAGGCTGTCGATGCCAGCCACTATAGGGCGTCCGGGAGGATTAGACGCATCTTTGTGTATTTTCGGAAGATGGTAGTAGAAAGCTACACTCGGATTTTTGGGGTACAAATAGTCTCTCTCTTTTTTGGTCAAGATTCCTTCTTCAAAACCCTCCAATAGGAGGGAGAATAGCTGTTTCTGGAAAACAGAGGTCGGGTCTCCCGGTAAGACCCTATAGTAGGTTACATCAGTAAGAATCTTATCAGCCTCTTGGAGATAATCTCCAATATTCTGGATCACGGTCCCCCCCCCTTTATCCGCTTGGCGGATCACCAGTTGTTTATTGGTGCTAAGAGAATCGAGGGCCTTGCGTTCCCCAGGACTGAGGTTGTTTTTATATCTCAATTTTTTGGGGAGTTTTTCTAGATCTTTAAGAACCATAGACTGATAGATGCTGATATGTGAGTTTTTAGTCCTAGGAGGATTAAAATTCGATCTAGGTCTAAAATCAGTATGTATATACTTCTCAGTCAATTGTTCCAGAAGAGTGTCTGGTTCGTATGTTATCATGCCGTCTGTAAGACGTTCATTCATACTATCAGTAATAATAGGCATATTTGATGTGCTCTTTAATCGTTTCTCGGCAAAATATTTCTGAAGAGAGAGTTTTCTAGTGAAGTTGTTAACATCTACGAATAGCTGAAACATGTTGGAATTGTTCGAGGGACAAAAAGATAGCCCCTTACCTAGAACTCTAATCTCATCATTTGTTAGGTGATGATCTGATAAATTAAAGATACCCTTCTTATATTTCAATAGCTTCTCTTTTTTAGAGGTTGAGGATCTTCCTCTGCTTCCCCGTTTGCGTAAGCTCTTTTTTGTCTTGGGGGTCTCGGAGGCAATGACCATTGGTCTTGGGGATGGTTGGGGCCTATCTCTAAAAAAGGAGTACGACAATGATTTTCCTCATATGAAGTAGAGGCTAAATTGTTGGATTGTGGTTCCTCTATATGAAGTGGTAAATATCTATTGGTAGACTCATAGGATATATGATTGCTCCTAATTTGATCTTGAGGTCTGCACTGGTTAGATCTCTCTTGATTACTTGGTCTCTCCATGGAGCCAGAGATCATTGTATGTTTGTTCTGGTTGGCTAACCTTTGGGTATGATGGTTATTAGAGTATGTGTTATGTTGGTTAGGAGTGTACTGGTTAGATCTATTTGTGTGATTCTGTTCTCCCAATCCGTTCCCCTTATTAGTATGTTCCCAGTCATAATATCCATTCCTATTGTTATATGGTCTATCACAATCAGATTGTATATATATACATTTTTCTTTGGGACATATATCTTTTATCCCTCTCTGGAGGAATATTCGCTTATCTGGACCAGCTGTGGGATCCTTTGCACCTTTGGATCCATTTGTATCTCTGGCTAGAAGTCTGTTGGGTGACTGAATTGACCCCTTCATGCCTCTATAGCACCACAAGAGGTGCTCCACACTTTACATCAGTTCCTGTGCAGGAGGTTGGTCTTCTGGGTGACCCTATAGATCCCAGTCCGTATATCTAGCACTAATTGAGGTGCTCTACTAAATGTGAGTTTACTCATCACCTTAAGATTTATTCATCTCTGAACAAACAATATTGGGCCATGTGGCGCTTCTGTTTTTTCTTCTCAAAAATATTTAAATAATAATATAATATTCAAATAATTTCATGCCTTGGGAACTAATTCTGCAGAATAGGGCAACTAGAACTATTAATCCATTGCAGCACAAACTGTAAACATACAGATTATCTAATAGAAGCTAGAGACTGCATAATCACATATATCTGCAGAGCATTACACTGAGATGTTAATATTCCATAGTCCGTCACACTGACCGAGAGTCCAGATTAAAAAGCATCAAACCAGGGACCGGATTTTGGTTAGGTTAAGGATAAAGAGAGTTTGCAGGAATTTTTTATTTAAATATGTTTGGGATAAAATAACCTTTTATAAATAATCATATACTGAAGGATGTAAAAAACATCAGATTCTTTTTTTATGATTTTTTTTTATAATGACTTCCTGGGAAGCACAGAGCATTAATCTTGTAAGAAGCTGAAATGAAGGAATCTGCAGAAGGTCAGCAAGCCAGGCCTCTCAATCAGCCTTATTAAATCAGGCCACCAGTTACACGCAGGAAACAGAAGATATTAGCATAATGATAGGCAACTAGTATCCCAAATAGGCCCCCACGTGTCAAAGGGCTACACGTTAACCCTTTTGTCAGACTAACAGCTAAGTGTCAGATTAGATGAGGGTGGTGAGTTCAGGTAACTTAAAGGGTAAGAAAGAGGGCATGCGTTTCTGGAGGAAAAAACTAAGCTCAGATGGAAAAGATGGAGTCTTAGTGGAAGGTTTCAAATGCTAAATATATAGTTTGGGCAGCCAGTTGATTATTACTGCCTTAGGGAATCAAATTAACCCTTCAGGAGCCAGTCAAGGTCCTCAGGAATTAAATTAACCTTCCAAGGCAACCAGTTGCCTACCACTGACACCATTGCCTTAAGAAATCAAATGAACCCCTCAGAAGCCATTTGCTCACTATTGGATTAAGGAAAAAAAATTAGCCCATGGCAGATAGCTGCTTGTCACTGTCGTAAGGAAATAAATGAATCCGTGGCAGACAGTTGCCACCAATACCTTAGGGTGGAATACAACAAACAGAGATGGAGCACCACTAAAATTGATATTAATGATAATAAAATAACAAACAATTAATAAAATCACAACACTGCAATATAATATGTGTGAAATACCAAAAATAAACAGAAATGACTTACAATAGATTCATACAGGTAATGGACAGTCTTACCCTATATGTTCTTTGAAAATTGATGGAGGTACATAAAACAAAAGTTCAAATCTAGAAGTGGTAGACCGATGGTACCAATAACGTCTTTACAGGGTGTATTGCAGCGCCTTCTTACCCACTGGTGTGTATATCATGGGTTAAAGAGATGCAATGAAGTTTCTAAAACAAACAGAAAAAATGGAGCGCAACACTGTGCACCAAAAAAGAATGCATAAGCCCATCTGCTATTACGAGAGAAAGCTGGATATCTGACGGAAGCGGTCACACTGAAGCCGGCTATATTTCAAAGTACCACTGCCCTGCTACAAATAACCATTCCTGTTTGTGGAGATTAACTGATTAACTTATCCTTAGAAGCACTATACTTACCATAAAATACCAATCAATTTCGGTTAGATGGATAAACGGACTGCTTGAATTCGACTTTGCCCTAAGTGGATATCCGCTGCTGTGGAGGGGTTATTACCAGTCGGGAGGATCTACCAATCTCCTAAGATATACATGCTGGAACATACCTCATATGTTTGAGGTTATATTGTGTGAGTGTGCATTTTTTATTCTGTATGTTATGCATTAATTTTTTTTTTTTTTTACTACACTTAGATCGCTTGTGCATTCTTTTTTGGTGCACGGTGTTGCCCTCCATTTTTTCTCTTTGTTTCAGAAACTTTATCACTACCTTAGGGTGGAACTGCATTAGGAAACAGAGAGTCAAATGACTAATACTTTAAATCATAAATCATATTAAACACCCCTTTCACATCTTTCTATGTCTTGAGCAGAGTGAATGACATATGCAATAGGGTTTGCCTTGTTCATCTATAGCTGCAGACAAATCTTGATAACTGGGGTACCAGCCACAACCCATCCCAAAACCGACACTGGCCTTAGGAAATCAAATTAACTAATTATTACAGGCGTAGAATTAACGCCTTAATGACTTGGTCAATCAAACATCGGTAACATCACTCTGCATATTATTAGAGCAGTTTCCCATCAGGTACAAGCAAGGTCTATTACGGAATCAGCTCACTTCTCTTTGAAGCCAGGAGGGTTCCTTCCTATGATTTTTCTAAAAGTGTATTTGTAACAAATTATACAAAGTTATTTAATTAAACAACTCATTACTAATCTGTACATCTGTGGTTAGAGACACATCAACATAGGTCCTGGGTGAAGGAATGTGTGGCAGCTCTGTTCCCCTCTCTGTGTTCCTTTCTTATTCCTGTATGTCATTGTAGACACTCAATCCTTTGTGGACTGGTGGTATTTTGGCAGAAGAAAGCATTGAGAGATATGTTCGCTTAGCTGCTGGACATGACCAAAATCAGTTTTAATGGAAAAGAAGAGAACATTCATGAAAGTGTCCATCATTGATTTAGGCTACAAAGGTTATTCCAAGGAGCAAGCGTGTGGCCAAAAATGAGCTACTGATTGATATTACTGACAGACAAGAGACCTCTGTGCCCACCTGACTCCAAAAATGGCTAACAAGGAAGGTACAATAATCTTCCAAGCACATCTATGCCGAGAAGACATAATTAGAACTGACAATACTTTATGATCTTGCAAGATTATATACACTACCTGTAACGGTACCAACAGGATACCAAGGGTTAACACCAGGGAACAATGTCCTGCATAGGGAATCAGCAATTCACAACCCAGCCAGTTTTCAGGTTTAAAACAGAATGACATTTATTAAAAGGCTATGCCCAGTATTTATGCAGGTCTGACCCCCCAGATGGGGGGGGGTTGAAATAATGTTGTACATTAGATGGAGGGAACACGCCCTTGACATGATATAATAGATTTACCTTGCTTAAGCTGATAACAATTTAAACACAAGACACATTTGGCTTTTCTTATCACCTAAGCATCTGCTCTCTGAGGGTGATTAAACAATGGACTGTTTATCACTAACTTTAATGACAGTGCACAATAGCTGAGGCTAAAGCTGAACACAGTTAACTCCTTCAGTACTGACAGAAGGGTCTGTCACATCTACATAGCACAATATACAGCCTATAGACAACCTTTCTTACATTATAGCCCAGAAGTGGCTAGGTTTGCCACAATGCTCCCCCAGAACCAAGCCGGCATACACAGTCTGATCCCAACGGATCGGCTTGGGGATGTCCGGGGAAGTACTCATAGATCACTTTTCAAGTTCAGTTTGTCTGGACAACCCGTCGGCGTTACCGTTTTGTTTCCCTGGGCGGTAATGGATTGTAAAGTCGAAGGGCTGCAGCGCCAAACTCCAGCGCAGCAGCCTGGCATTGTCACCGGCCACACCAAAGGGTTGTGATCTGTGAGTAAGGAAAAAGGTTGTCCATACAGGTACGGCTGCAACATTTTGAGGGCCCACACCACGGCCAGGCATTCTTTTTCTATGGCGGCGTAGCTTACTTCACGGGGCAACAACTTTCGGCTCAAGTAAGCTTCAGGGTGCCTAGTGGCGTAGTCCACCACGGTTAAAATGTACCTCTTCCCGGAGGGAGTGGGCTTTGGGTAGTCACAGGGTTAACATCAGCGGGACCCATGGGAGCATAGGCAGAAACAAGGGGGGCCAAGTCATTTCCAAGGAGAACATCAGCAGGTAAGTCCTTCTTGACCCCCACATTCACAGGTCTAGCGCCCACTCCCCAATCCAAATGTATCCTCGCAACAGGTAGGCGGAACACAGTGCCCCCTGCTATCCTCACAGCCACAGTGTCTCCAGTGTGCTGTTTCTCAGACACCAAGTTCTCTTGAAGCAAGGTCATGGTAGCACCAGTATCCCGTAGACCACTGACCTCCTTCCCATTCATTTTAACCATTTGCTGGTTATTCCGGTGGGCAGCTTGCACCGGGTCTGCTTCATGTAGGCTGCCCCAGCATTCTTGCGCCTCTACGCAGCGGGCTGCAGGCTGAGGATTATGTGGGATTCCGCCGGCGGGTCTTCTCCAGGACTGTGCTTGATTCGCTGCGTTTAGGGGACACTCTGGTCTTTTGTGCCCTAGTTGCTTACATCCAAAGCACCGAATAGGTTGTGAGTAACCCCGCGAATTGAACTGGGCTCTCTGAGGGTAGTTCGTGGCCGGAGGCCATGTGGTATAGCGGTGCGCCGGGGGCTGGTAACTGGCAGCTGCTGGGGTGACTGGGGGTCTGTACTCCACTCTAGCAGTGGGCCATCGGTATACCGCTCCCCCTGCCCCTCGTACTGCCACGGATCCGCAAGTGTGTGCTGCATCCGGCACCAAATGGGGAGCTATCAGGGTTAAAGTCGCTCCCGAATCCCTAAGTCCCTGGACCTCCTTCCCCTCTACGGTCACCAGCTGGCGGTGATGTTGCCGGTTATTGGTGGCCCGGACCGACATCACCTCATGCAGAATTCCCAGGGGTTCCTCGGCTTGGGTGCTCAACACCTCATGAGCGGCTGGCTCCGTTTGGTAATGGTGAGCAGCCGCCCTTGGGGCCAGGTTCTGTCTGACCTGGTTCCAAGCTTGTCTGCTCCGATTTTGGGTGCACTCACGTGCCATATGTCCCCACTGCTTGCAGGTGTGGCATTGTATATTCGCCCGTCCGTTGTATCGTGAAGGGGGTGGTGGATTCCCTGGGGCTGGGCGAAAAGGTGCCGCTGTGGGGTTGTTAGGCTGTAGTCCATGGTGCTTCCTGGCATCAAAATGCTGGTCTGCTAATCTGGCTGCTTCGGTTAAGGTGAGGGGTTTTCGATCTCTCACCCATTCTTGGGCTTCTGGGGACAAGCCGTTAAAGAATTGCTCCAACAGCATCAGTTGTCGCAATTCTTCCATGGTGGTAGCTTGGCTGGCCTGTATCCACCCTTGAGATGCTTGATCCAGCTTGTGGGCCCACTCTGCATGTGAATCTCTTTCTGGCTTGCGCAGGCCTCTAAACTTGCGCCGGTATGCCTCTGAGGTAATGGCATATCTTTCCAAGATCGCTCTCTTCACTTTAGCGTAATCCTTGCTGTCCTCCCTGGGTACAGCGCAATACGCTTCCGCTGCTCTACCGGCTAGCTTGCCTGCTAGCACCAGCACCCATACGGACTGCTCCAAATCATGTAACTCGCACAGTCTCTCAAAATCCTGTAAATACCCATCAATCTCATCCTTCTCCTCACAAAACATTTTAAATGCATGGTATGGGATTTTGGGTCTTACTGGGTTGCTGAGTGCGTCCAAAATGGATTCTGCTCGGGAGGATGCATTCCGCGGACTTTGTGCCATCACATACTCCTGCACATCTGCCATTACCACGGATAGCATATCCCGTGGTACAGGTTGGGGTAAAAATTCCAGCCTGGTCCTCATTTCCCTCTGGTATAGGGTCTCCTCCATGGCTGCTGGAGGCGTAGCGCTGCGAGCTCTGTCTCCCTCCATCAGCTCAGCAATTAATATAGCCTTGGGTTTGCGGCTGCCTATCTTTCCCCTGGCTTCTAGCAGTTCCTTTAACGTTTGTCTCTTTAGCTTAGAATAATCCATCTCCATTCACTTCGGTCCCTGGTACTCCTTCCATCTTAGTCAGTATTGTAGTAATCGCCCTCTTCCTGAGGTTACTGGTTTGTGTAGTTGCTCTTCTGGGCGATAGGGTTCATTCCGTCGCTTGCCACCAATTGTAACGGTACCAACAGGATACCAAGGGTTAACACCAGGGAACAATGTCCTGCATAGGGAATCAGCAATTCACAACCCAGCCAGTTTTCAGGTTTAAAACAGAATGACATTTATTAAAAGGCTATGCCCAGTATTTATGCAGGTCTGACCCCCCAGATGGGGGGGGTTGAAAGAATGTTGTACATTAGATGGAGGGAACACGCCCTTGACATGATACAATAGATTTACCTTGCTTAAGCTGATAACAATTTAAACACAAGACACATTTGGCTTTTCTTATCACCTAAGCATCTGCTCTCTGAGGGTGATTAAACAATGGACTGTTTATCACTAACTTTAATGACAGTGCACAATAGCTGAGGCTAAAGCTGAACACAGTTAACTCCTTCAGTACTGACAGAAGGGTCTGTCACATCTACATAGCACAATATACAGCCTATAGACAACCTTTCTTACATTATAGTCCAGAAGTGGCTAGGTTTGCCACACTACCCTATTAGGAAGTCAAGCTATCTCTAAATGCCAGAAATCAGTGTACCAAGGTGTTTGAGGGAGGGCCTGTATATAAGGATGAAAAGTACCTGTAGATTTGGATGAAAAAGTATCTCTAGAGCTGGATGAAAGAGTACCACTAGATCTGGTTCAAAGAGTACCTGTAGATCTGGATTAAAAAGTACCTATAGATCTGGATGAAAAAGTACCTGTAGATCTGGATGAAAAAGTACCTGTAGATCTGGATGAAAGAGTACCTAGATTTGGATGAAAGAGTACCACTAAATCTGGATGAACGAGTACCAGTAGATCTGGATAAAAGAGTACTTATAAATATGGATGAACGAGTACCAGCAGATCTGGATAAACGAGTACCATTAGATATGAATGAAAGATTACCGATAAATCTAGATGAAAGAGTACCTGTAGATATGAATGAAAGAGTACCTGTAGATCTAGATGAACGAGTACCAGTAGATCTGGATGAAAGAGTAATTGTAGATCTGAATGAAAGAATACCTGTAGATCTGGATGAAATAGTACCTGTAGATCTGGATGAACGAGTACCAGTAGATCTGGATGAACGAGTACCAGTAGATCTGGATGAACGAATACCAGTAGTTCTGGATGAACGAGTACCATTAGATATGGATGAAAGAGTACCTGCAGATCTAGATGAAAGAGTACCTGTAGATTTGAATGAAATAGTACCTGTAGATCTGGATGAAAGAGTACCTGTAGATCTGAATGAAATAGTACCTGTAGATCTGGATGAAAAAGTACCTGTAGATCTGAATGAAATAGTACCTGTAGATCTGGATGAAAGAGTACCTGTAGATCTGGATGAAATAGTACCTGAAGATCTGGATGAAAGAGTACCTGTAGATCTGGATGAAAGAGTACCTGTAGATCTGGATGAAATAGTACCTGTAGATCTGGATGAAAGAGTACCTGTAGATTTGAATGAAATAGTACCTGTAGATCTGAATGAAATAGTACCTGTAGATCTGGATGAAAAAGTAGCTGTAGATATGAATGAAATAGTACCTGTAGATCTGGATGAAATAGATCTGGATGAAAAAGTACCTGTAGATCTGGATGAAAAAGTACCTGTAGATCTGGATGAAATAGTACCTGTAGATCTGGATGAAATAGTACCTGTAGATCTGGATGAACGAGTACCTGTAGAGCTGGATGAAAGAGTACCTGTAGATCTGGATGAAAGAGTACCTGTAGATCTGAATGAAACACTACCTGTAGATCTGGATGAAACACTACCTGTAGATCTGGATGAAATAGTACCTGTAGATCTGGATGAACGAGTACCTGTAGATCTGGATGAAAGAGTACCTGTAGATCTGGATGAAAGAGTACCTGTAGATCTGGATGAAAGAGTACCTGTATAGGATCTGGATGAAAGAATACCTGTAGATCCGGATGAAATAGTACCTGTAGATCTGGATGAACGAGTAATTGTAGATCTGAATGAAAGAATACCTGTAGATCTGGATGAAATAGTACCTGTAGATCTGGATGAATGAGTACCAGTAGATCTGGATGAACGAGTACCAGTAGATCTGGATGAACGAGTACCAGTAGTTCTGGATGAACGAGTACCATTAGATATGGATGAAAGGGTACCTGCAGATCTAGATGATAGAGTACCTGTAGATTTGAATGAAATAGTACCTGTAGATCTGGATGAAAGAGTACCTGTAGATTTGAATGAAATAGTACCTGTAGATCTGAATGAAATAGTACCTGTAGATCTGGATGAAAAAGTACCTGTAGATCTGAATGAAAAAGTACCTGTAGATCTGGATGAAAAAGTACCTGTAGATCTGGATGAAATCGTACCTGTAGACCTGGATGAAAGAGTACCTATAGATCTGGATGAAATAGTACCTGCAGATCTGGATGAAAGAGTACTTGTAGATCTGAATGAAATAGTACCTGTAGATCTGGATGAAAGAGTATCTGTAGATCTGGATGAAATAGTACCTGAAGATCTGGATGAAATAGATCTGGATGAAAAAGTACCTGTAGATCTGGATGAAAAAGTACCTGTAGATCTGGATGAAATAGTACCTGTAGATCTGGATGAACGAGTACCTGTAGAGCTGGATGAAAGAGTACCTGTAGATCTGGATGAAAGAGTACCTGTAGATCTGAATGAAACACTACCTGTAGATCTGGATGAAACACTACCTGTAGATCTGGATGAAATAGTACCTGTAGATCTGGATGAACGAGTACCTGTAGATCTGGATGAAAGAGTACCTGTAGATCTGGATGAAAGAGTACCTGTAGATCTGGATGAAAGAGTACCTGTAGATCTGGATGAAAGAATACCTGTAGATCCGGATGAAATAGTACCTGTAGATCTGGATGAACGAGTAATTGTAGATCTGAATGAAAGAATACCTGTAGATCTGGATGAAATAGTACCTGTAGATCTGGATGAATGAGTACCAGTAGATCTGGATGAACGAGTACCAGTAGATCTGGATGAACGAGTACCAGTAGTTCTGGATGAACGAGTACCATTAGATATGGATGAAAGGGTACCTGCAGATCTAGATGATAGAGTACCTGTAGATTTGAATGAAATAGTACCTGTAGATCTGGATGAAAGAGTACCTGTAGATTTGAATGAAATAGTACCTGTAGATCTGAATGAAATAGTACCTGTAGATCTGGATGAAAAAGTACCTGTAGATCTGAATGAAATAGTACCTGTAGATCTGGATGAAAAAGTACCTGTAGATCTGGATGAAATCGTACCTGTAGACCTGGATGAAAGAGTACCTATAGATCTGGATGAAATAGTACCTGCAGATCTGGATGAAAGAGTACTTGTAGATCTGAATGAAATAGTACCTGTAGATCTGGATGAAAGAGTATCTGTAGATCTGGATGAAATAGTACCTGAAGATCTGGATGAAAGAGTACCTGTAGATCTGGATGAAATAGTACCTGTAGATCTGGATGAAAGAGTACCTGTAGATTTGAATGAAATAGTACCTGTAGATCTGGATGAAAAATTAGCTGTAGATCTGAATAAAATAGTACCTGTAGATCTGGATGAAATAGATCTGGATGAAAAAGTACCTGTAGATCTGGATGAAAGAGTACCTATAGATCTGGATGAAATAGTACCTGTAGATCTGGATGAAAGAGTACTTGTAGATCTGAATGAAATAGTACCTGTAGATCTGGATGAAAGAGTACCTGTAGATCTGGATGAAATAGTACCTGTAGATCTGGATGAAATAGTACCTGAAGATCTGGATGAAAGAGTACCTGTAGATCTGGATGAAAGAGTACCTGTAGATCTGGATGAAATAGTACCTGTAGATCTGGATGAACGAGTACCTGTAGATCTGGATGAAAGAGTACCTGTAGATCTGGATGAAAGAGTACCTGTAGATCTGAATGAAACACTACCTGTAGATCTGGATGAAAGAGTACCTGTAGATCTGGATGAAATAGTACCTGTAGATCTGGATGAACGAGTACCTGTAGATCTGGATGAAAGAGTACCTGTAGATCTGGATGAAAGAGTACCTGTAGATCTGGATGAAATAGTACCTGTAGATCTGGATGAAAGAGTACCTGTAGATTTGAATGAAATAGTACCTGTAGATCTGGATGAAAAATTAGCTGTAGATCTGAATGAAATAGTACCTGTAGATCTGGATGAAATAGATCTGGATGAAAAAGTACCTGTAGATCTGGATGAAAAAGTACCTGTAGATCTGGATGAAAGAGTACCTATAGATCTGGATGAAATAGTACCTGTAGATCTGGATGAAAGAGTACTTGTAGATCTGAATGAAATAGTACCTGTAGATCTGGATGAAAGAGTACCTGTAGATCTGGATGAAATAGTACCTGTAGATCTGGATGAAATAGTACCTGAAGATCTGGATGAAAGAGTACCTGTAGATCTGGATGAAAGAGTACCTGTAGATCTGGATGAAATAGTACCTGTAGATCTGGATGAACGAGTACCTGTAGATCTGGATGAAAGAGTACCTGTAGATCTGGATGAAAGAGTACCTGTAGATCTGAATGAAACACTACCTGTAGATCTGGATGAAAGAGTACCTGTAGATCTGGATGAAATAGTACCTGTAGATCTGGATGAACGAGTACCTGTAGATCTGGATGAAAGAGTACCTGTAGATCTGGATGAAAGAGTACCTGTAGATCTGGATGAAAGAGTACCTGTAGATCTGGATGAAATAGTACCTGTAGATCTGGATGAACGAGTACCTGTAGATCTGGATGAAAGACTACCTGTAGATCTGGATGAAAGAGTACCTGTAGATCTGAATGAAACACTACCTGTAGATCTGGATGAAAGAGTACCTGTAGATCTGGATGAAAGAGTACCTGTAGATCTGGATGAAAGAGTACCTGTAGATCTGGATGAAAGAGTACCTGTAGATCTGGATGAAAGAGTACCTGTAGATCTGGATGAAATAGTACCTGTAGATCTGGATGAAAGAGTAGGCCTTGTATCAGCAGATATGGACATAGAGGAGAAGCCTAAGGAACACTTAAAGGAACAGTCTAGTCAAAATGAAACTTTAATGATTCAGATAGGGCATGACATTTTAAACAACTTTCCAATTTATATTGATCATCAAATTTGCTTTGTTCTCTTGGCATTCTTAGTTGAAAACTAAACCTAGGTAGGCTCATATGGTAATTTCTAAGCCCTCAAAAGCCGCCTCTTACCTCAAGACATTTTGGCAGTTTTTCACAGTTAGACACTGCTAGTTCAAGTATGCGGAATATGTAACATTGTGCTCACGCCTGTGGAGTTATTTATGAGTCAGCACCGATTGGCTAAATTTCAAGTTTGTTAAAAAAACTGAGATAAGGGGCAATATGATGAGGCTTAGATACAAGGTAATCACCGAGGTAAAATGTATATTGATATAATAGTGTTGGTTATGTCATTTTATTTTTAAACAATACAAATTATGGAGTAGACTGTCCCTATAAAGCCAATCTCATCAAAATTTGGAACCAGAAACGCCTTGACCAATGTAGCAGAAAAGCCATTAATACAGGACACAAAGGATGAGAGGAAATTGGGGACATCTTTGTCTGCCAGTAATGCAGTCTTCAGCTAAGGACAGGATATAAATGAGCCTACTTTCAGTATTTTTACATTTAGCCTGTATCATGTATTACAAGGCAGACAACATAGGAAGAGCAAGTCTTTGTACTAAATTTCACACTATCAGAAAGGTCTCCTCATAAGCCCACACAAACATAGTCACTCTGTCATCCCAAAGTCACACTACTGCTTTGCTTCAGCAACTGAGAAAGAAGTGTCTTTACTCGTCATCCTCACAGCTCACTGTCTGTTCCCTTAACCCTATCCCTTTGCAACTCACCCCATCTCTTTCTTCTATAGTGATTTAATGCTGACATCTATGTAACCTTTCTAATAGCACAATTCCATTATCCATTAACCTTCAACTGGGCATCTTCACTTTTAAAGGAACAAAACACACTCTTTAACTATTACTCTACCTCCTAACTTTCCCCCTAGTCTCATTGTTGCAGTCTAATGTAAAACCAACTAATTAGGTCCATTACAGACTTTGCAATCAGGCTTCTGTACAATACACTTTGATGAAACCACACTAACAAACCTCACATGCAAACTACTAGTTAACAAAAAAAAACAAAAAAACGTTTCTTAAAGGGACACTGAACACAAATTTTTTCTTTCGTGATTCAGACAGAGCATGCAATTTTAAGCAACTTTCTAATTTACTCCTATTATCAAATTTTCTTCGTTCTCTTGCTATCTTTATTTAAAAAAGAAGGCATCTAACCTAAGGAGCCAGCCAATTGTTGTTTCAGACCCTAGAGAGCACTTGTTTATTGGTGCTGTCCAATCAGCAAGGACAACCCAGGTTGTTCACCAAAAATGGGCCAGCATCTAAACTTACATTCTTGCTTTTCAAATGAAGATACCAAGAGAATGAAGAAATTTGATCGTAGGAGTAACTTAGAAAGTTGCTTAAAATCGCATGCTCTATCTAAATCACAAAAAAAAATTTTTGGGTACAGTGTCCCTTTAACTCTCATAGTAGACCTCTTAGTTGCAACTACTGTCCACCCCTTCACCTGTAAACTTCTAATTCACTTGACCTTTATAAACAAGCCTCTATATGTTCAACATTCTTCTCAAGAATATCTTGCTTTACACTTCCCACTTTAGGGGCAACTCAAGGCTTAGTTTTATGCCCTCTTATTTCCACTAACACCACTTAATTTTCCTAGTCTGTGGAGTTCCCTTCCTTTCTCTCAGATTCATCATTTAGCCCCATAGTAGTTTCTATCTTATACTCCATATGTTCAGACTACCATCATCCAAGAAATCTGAATACACAGATTTGGGACATCTGTACGTTACATGATGTTTAGCTTTGTTCACATGCTGTATTCATTTTAAAGAACTGCTGAATATTTTGGAGCTTTACAAAGCAAGTACTTGTTTTTTAAAACCACACTTTAAATAGTTTAATACATTACAATTATAGCTTTGAATATGAACAGATTGTAGAAGCTGTTGTACCTTATGTTACTATTCCTGGAATCATGTAATGGTCTTATATATATTGTATAGTGATTCATGCTAATTCATATCCCTCTTAAAATGTTTATTGAATTTAATCTGTATATTAGGAACCAGCTGGCCTGCGATATTTCCCCTTTCTTTGTGTAGGCTAAAGAAAAACTGTGCCTTAAGTTCTTTGTCAATTGATGTTCCTCTATTTAAAAAAGAAGGGCTTATTCTGCTGGGTACCTCTGAGATTAACATTCTAGGCTGCTGTCAATGCCAATTTTAAGGTGCTCTGTTTCATCTCATATTATCTATGTCTGTGTTCTCTGATGAACATTGGGTTATTGCCTTTGAAAATATTATTCCTAAACTATAAGATTTTCAAAATTTTGTTGGTTTTCTTGCAGATCATCCCCACCTCAGCAATCAACTTCCCAGTCTCCTGTGTACTAATGACAATGTCTCTACCCAAGCATTGCATGTAGGGGCTTGGCGTCTCCACTTCCTGTATATTTGGGAAAGGACAATTTCAGATTACAAACTGGATTTCAGATCAGCCACCCTCCTTCCTTATCTACACACACCTATACAAGAAGATCCTTTCAAGTATGCAGCATTCCGGGCTTATTTAAGCCTCATACAAGCCTCTAAATAGGTTTTCTACTCATGCCCTTTTCTCATCAAAAAGGAAAAACATGTCCTGGAAACCAATGTTGGATCAAAGAACATTGCACAAGTTCATTAACCCCAAAGAAATTCATGTTGGACTCTCTGTTGAAAGTCACCAGTCATCTCTTTGTAGGCTCCTTCTTGGTGTCTATAAATGAATATGGTTCTTTCTATATCCCTATTGCTACATTCCACATGCAGTATCTCAAGTGTACATATTTTCAATATTAGGTCCTGCCTTCTGGAAAATCATCAGCTCCAAGGGCATTTACAAAGAACCTAATTCCATTAATAGTAAAAATTTCTACACAGGGTATATTCTTTTGCACTATTTGAACAATATAGCAAAATCAGAAGAACATGTCTTGTCCCATTCAGAAATTGTTTTTCAGATCCTTCAGCAGTATAGCTGGGTTATAAATTTGGAGAAAAGTCAACTTTAACAACCCCATCAAATTGAATTTCTTTATTCAATATTGACAGTAATAGTCTCTCTACCCCATCAGAAGATGCAAGATTAGGTTTTTAACCTGTCAAGTCTCAAGAACTGCAGCTTTATCACAGCAATGACTTGCATATGCTTCATCTTCAAACTTGCCTCTTCCATACACATGGTACCATTGTCAAGGTTGAGAACGAGACTGGTTCACCTTCACTTTGTAAGACATTGTATCTTTCTTTATCTCAGATAATGTCTTTGTCGAAACATCTCAACCTCATTATTGGTGGCTTCAGACTTCTAATCTTTTAAAGGGGCTTCCTTTGGTGGAACTTCTTTGGATTGAACACTATTGAGAAGCAGTTTGTCAGCATCATCACACTAAGGGGACATGGGATTCACAAGAATCAATGTGGTTGAGTGTGAGTATTACAGTGCTGGATTCGCAAGAATTTACAAGAATCAAGTCTACCTACCAATATTGTGGAAATTTGGTCAGTTTAATGATCAATTTTAGGCAAATCTTTAGTCTCAAAGGTTTTTTGACAAGATGGTAGTCAACAGCGTGTTAACTGGATAGGATTTTTTTCTCTCCATAACCAGAAAATGAGGGTTTGGGTTTACAGAAGTGTATCTTATGCCCATCAGTCACAATTTGGTTCTAAAACAGATGTCACTTCAAACTCTTTGGATTTTACCAACCTTTTAAGGGGTACTTAATCAGGGACCAGTTATACATCCAGATGCTCACAGACTACATCTAGTGACCTGGTTGCTGAGGAGGTGAGGTTGCAGCAGTTAAATATACATCCCTGTTATTCAGACTAGAAATCTTCCTCTATAGTGTCTTACAGGATTTGGAGCCTTTTACATTATAAATGTTGCAGCACAATTTGCCATTAAAAGGCTTTAATTTGTACTATTTACTTATTTAGTTTAGTTACTTATTTAGTTTCTTTATGATTTCCCACAAGGTCTGAGTTTTTCACCACTTTAAAGGGACACTAAAATTAAACTTTTATAATTCAGATAGAGCAGCAGTTTTAAGAGACTTTCCAATTTACTTTCATTATCAAATTTTGCACGTCATTTTTATATATGCATAAGTTCATAGGGTATACGTATATTAGTCTGTAATCGGCTGATCACATGATATGGGGGCCAGCAAATGGGGGAAACATAAATTTGTCCCAAAAAAGGCTACTGCTTGTTTGAAATTCAGAGTACATGTTATTAAATTGTCTTTATATATTATACACTTGTTAATTATGCAATTCTACTGTATTTAGTGGTCCTTAAAGGGACAGTCTAGTCAACATTCATGATTCAGATAGAGCAGCAATTTTAGGCAACTTTTTAATTTATTCCTATTATCAAATTTTCTTCATTATCTTGGTATCTTTATTTAATGAAGTAGGAAAGTAAGCTTATGAGCCGGCCCATTTTTGGCTCAGCACCTGGGTAGTGCTTGCTGATTTGATGGCTACATTAAGACACCAATCAGCAAGTGCTAGCCAGGTTCTGAACCAAAAATGGGTCGGCTTCTAAGCTTACATTTCACCTTTTTTAAATAAAGATACCAAGAGAACGAAGAAAAATTGATAATTGGAGTAAATTAAAAAGTTGCTTAAAATTGCTGCTTTATCTGAATCATAAAAGTTTAATATTGACTATACTATCCCTTTAAAGTGTCAGCCATTTCTTAAACTTTGGTATTTGATAAACTTAAGATCCTGTTGTTGTCCATTTTTCTTTCTCACATGCGTCCACCCTCAAAGTCTCCCTTGGTACTTGATGCCCTTATTGACCCTCCATTATTAGTCACTTAAAACAGCCTCCCCTTGATTCATGACATTGAAGACAGAAATATGTATTTGAGAACTCCAGGCTCTGTCCGTTGAAGAACCCTGATTGGTCTTTCATAAGGATGAAGTGATCCAACATTCCATTTTCTGCAAGTAGTGTTATACTGTCATTCATCTGAGCTTGTTGTCCTTTTTTCATATGGCAGCATAGGGTAAAACACTATACAAGCTGGATGTAGTCAGTGCAAAAAAATGGAGGAAGACAATGTAGAAAAGGGTACAGAGAAATATGGGGAATGAGAACCGGACCTCATAAGTATGGATTATGTGCTATTTGACATTTTGGCTCCTGGAGAGCTTTATGAATGTTTCCCCTAATATATAAAAAATGTTTTCTTTAACCCTCTCCAGAATCCAAATTCTCTGGGACTAGTTATAGTACTGGGGAGATCCTATGAATTGATAAACTTGAGCTTTTATCCTGTAGTCATCTATATTTATTGTTGGACTTTACATGTACTTTGACCCACTTTGTGAACTGAATGTAACAAATTTATCTTGATCTCCTGATACAGCTTATTGTTTTGCTGACAATGTCATGACAGCCTTGTATTTGGTTCTGTTATTGGTTATTCTTGCTAAACTTTAAAAAAAAAAAAAAGGAGGAACACAAATATCCTATTCATCATTCCTCAAGGATCCAACAAAGATCAGCTTCCTGTCCAAACTACAATTTCTATATGGATTATTCCAAGTCTTAAACGGCTTAAGAATCTTACCGTTCCTGATGGGTTTATAGCACACTATACAAAGACTATTTCAGCTTGCTGGGCGCTGAAGAGTAACGTCTCTTCATAGTCTAAGCAGCGGTTTAGAAGACCTCTCATACCTTCTTGTCTCACCACAAGCTGGATGTTCATCAATCAGCTAATACAAAGTTTAGGTGTAAGATTCTTTTTTTCTGTCTTATCTCAATAAATTATTTTTGTATTATAAATGTTACTGCTTTGTATTTATATAACCTGGTAGTTACTGGGAAGGCCAAGATTACTAAAAAATAAGACCAAAATACAAAATTTCTATATCCTGGTCTTTATTTTACCTAACGCCAGGATTTCGTCAATTTTTTTCCATCCTATGGATATACTAGGAATGAAGATCTGGTAAGCAAGCTCACTAAGGGATTGGTTATGTTCTTTTCATGCCTCCTTTGTGAGGTTGATCTCCCCTGGTAGTTTTACATAGGATATAGGCCAAGGTATAGCAATTTCTGTATCATGGTCTTAATGTCTAGTAAGCATGTGCATTCGTGTCATTTTAGAAATTCTTTAAATTGAAATAAACATATATTTATGTACTATCAAAGTTCAAATGAGCAATTTTTAGTAAATTAAGAACCAAAAGGATACATAGAGCCACCCTCCCAAACATACATTGAATTAACAGTATAAGGTCAGGAATTAACCATTTGTAGACAATAGGGGCACCCTGTATGTTGAAAATCTGCAGTGATGGAGTGCTGTGGGCCAAATAACAATTATTAGAGTCCCATGTTATTTTTAGACTGGACATCCAAGATGTATATTAACAGAGATTGTTTTAATGAGATTTCCCTCTTTGTACAAATCAGTTTTGAACTGTACTACACAGCATTAGATGTAAGATGAACAAACTCTGTGTTGCTTTAGCTATATCTTACTGACTGGTAAAACTTTTGTGTCCCTTTAATAACACAATAAAACATATGGGGCAAACAAAACAAAATCATATGCAGATGGAAAGCTCAGCGATCTTGTAAATTAAAAGGACTGCACAAATGTAGAGGCAAAGAGCGATGTACTCATATGCACTTATCAGGAGTGGACTTAAATTAGGCTAGAGCAGTGTGCGTGGGTGGCCTTCTGCAGTCAGTACAGAAGTTAATGTCCTCCATAAACGAACTGAATGATTAGTGACAACTTCAGGCCATGAACCTGCAGCTTCTCTGTTAGCCACACTGCCACATCCAACCTAAGGTCAGATCCCTGGCTTTGCTGATCCTCTGTCAGTCCCATATCACATCACTACCCAAGATACGTCTACATAAGACCTCTGGCACTGCAGCTCCTCTACAAGACACATGCCTAAACCAGACCTCTGGCCCTGCAGCCCCTCTATAAGACTCATGCCTACATAAGACCTCTGGCACTGCAGTTCCTCTATAAGACTCATGCCTACATAAGACCTCTGGCCCTGCAGCTCCTCTATAAGACTCATGCCTACATAAGACCTCTGGCCCTGCAGCTCCTCTATAAGACTCATGCCTACATAAGACCTCTGGCACTGCAGCTCCTCTATAAGACTCATGCCTACATAAGACCTCTGGCCCTGCAGCCCCTCTATAAGACTCATGCCTACATAAGACCTCTGGCACTGCAGCTCCTCTACAAGACACATGCCTAAACCAGACCTCTGGCCCTGCAGCCCCTCTATAAGACTCATGCCTACATAAGACCTCTGGCACTGCAGCTCCTCTACAAGACACATGCCTAAACCAGACCTCTGGCCCTGCAGCCCCTCTGTAAGACTCATGCCTACATAAGACCTCTGGCACTGCAGCTCCTCTACAAGACACATGCCTAAACCAGACCTCTGGCCCTGCAGCCCCTCTATAAGAAACATGACTACTTCAGACCTCTGGCACTGCAGCCCCGACATGCCTACATGAGACCACTGGTCCTGCAGCCACTCTATAAAACACCTGCCTACATCAGACCTCTGGCACTGCAGTCCCTCTATAAAACACATTG
Organism: Bombina bombina; assembly: GCF_027579735.1. Lineage (NCBI taxonomy): Eukaryota > Metazoa > Chordata > Amphibia > Anura > Bombinatoridae > Bombina > Bombina bombina. Next base: position 33,541,781 of record NC_069509.1, read on the forward strand.
TTACAGTACCAACTGTGTACCAAGGGTTAATACCAGGGAACAACGTCCTGCATAGGGAATCAGCAATTCACAAACCAGCCAGTTTTCAGGTTTAAACAGAATATATGCTTTATTTGAAGGCAGCACACAGATTTATACACCCTGGCTTCAGGTTACAAAGGGCATTGGTTTAACAGTAAAGCAAACATATGAACAATGCATCAAACAATTGTCTATTCACAGGTAAAACAGATTAACATATTAAGTTAATTAACTAGGGAAGAACGTTTACTCAGACAATCTGATGTTGGGCAGTCTAGTTAACATAATCACACAAGGACACAATCAGTTTACCCAGACAGACTCCTGAGACACAATCAGATCTTAAACATACATAGAATACATCTTATTACAGAATATAGGAACAGTTCTTATTAGCTATAAAGTCTTTTATGCCCACTTTGCTTATAGAGTCACAATTGCTCCCACAAGGGGCACTCACACCCTGTACCCATCCTGTATTTATGGATACAGGGTGACATAGACATAAGACAGAGGTATGAAAGTACATGGGGTGTCCAGCATATAAAATTCCATATTTCCATGCAGTCTCTGGGTATCCTTAAGCCCATGTACCTCCAGCCCAAAGAATGTTCCATAACAGGCCCTCCAATGTACAGTGGCGAGATTGGTTTTGTCACATCTCTCCCCTTTTCCAAACAGACTAACAGGGTATCTGACCTCCTGCCGGTCAGTGCCCTGGTTAGTCCAGCAACCCACCCATAAAACACAATTAGTAGTACAGCCCACCCACAATAAATGGTTACTACACCTGAGTACGGGGAAAACTTGTCCATGTCCAGGTGCCTCACCACAGCTGTGTGGGGGACTGGTACGCTGAATTGGTGGGTTGCGAGGTGGGCAGAGACCAGCTGTACTCTGCCCGGGTGCCAGCACTACCATGGAAGTAGCCTGGTGGGAGCCTGGTTGCTGGAGGGGAAGACCGACTGTCTCCCCTTCGGATACATAGCTGTGCTGCTGGAGGGGGAGACCAATCGTCTCCCCTTTGGCTAAACAGCCGTGTTGCTGGGGGACAGGACCATCAAACTCCTCTCCCTCTGGTTTGTCATGCTCGGCTGTCCAGGGTATATACTGTGGCATATACCACCAGAGCGCCTGGTAGGCATGTCAGTTTGCTGGGACAATCCATCTGTATTCCCGTTATGAGAGAGAATTCCTGTCCATACAAACAAGGGTTCAAATTCCTCAGTGCCCAGACCAGGGCCAAACAGTCCTTCAAAATCCCATCAGCTTCTTTACGAGTTTTCTGTACCTGCTCTTTATAGGTATCCACAATCCCTTCATACTGACATAGGGTGCCCTTGAGTTGCTGCACCTCACTATGAGCCAGCGTCAGCTTCTCCTCCAGTGTCACTAAGTTTGTCTTTAATGTTTCATGTTCCACTCTCAAGCTGGTGTTTTCTGCAGTCTGTCGGTGCAGCTTGTCTAGCAGAGATTCACGTTCTAAACGTGCCTTTTCCTCTGCGCTCCTCTTCTCCTTCATCAGCGCATTGTAACGGGACTTCCACGTATCAATAGCGGATAGAGATTTGCTGAGCTCAGCGTTCTGGGGCTTAGCAGCAGGGGGGTCAGTCTCTGCTGCACGGATCTGAGCACGGGTATTCACAGGGTTAACATCAGCGGGACCCATGGGAGCATAGGCAGAAACAAGGGGGGCCAAGTCATTTCCAAGAAGAACATCAGCAGGTAAGTCCTTCTTGACCCCCACATTCACAGGTCTAGCGCCCACTCCCCAATCCAAATGTACCCTGGCAACAGGTAGGCTGAACACATCGCCCCCTGCTACCCTCACAGCCACAGTGTCTCCAGTGTACTGTTTCTCAGACACCAAGTTCTTTTGAAGCAAGGTCATGGTAGCACCAGTATCCCGTAGACCACTGACCTTCTTCCCATTCACTTTAACCAGTTGCCGGTTATTCCGGTGGGCAGCTTGCACAAGGTCTGCCTCATGTAGGATGCTCCAGCATTCTTGCGCCTCTACGTAGCGGGCCGCAGGCTGAGGATTACGTGGGATTCCGCCGGCGGGTCTTCTCCAGGACTGCGCTTGGTTCGCTGCGTTTAGGGGACACTCTGGTCTTTTGTGCCCTAGTTGCTTACATCCAAAGCACCGAATAGGTTGTGAGTAGCCCCGCGAATTGAACCGGGCACTCTGAGGGTAGTTCGTGGCCGGAGGCCGTGTGGTATAGCGGTGCGCCGGGGTTTGGTAACTGGCAGCTGCTGGGGTGACTGGGGGTCTGTACTCCACTCTAGAAGGGGGCTTAAAGGTAGCAGTGTCCAGTTTGCGGGCATCCGTATACTCATCTGCCAAGCAAGCCGCTTCCTGCAGGGTGGAGGGTTTACGGTCCCGAACCCACTCTCGAACTCCTGCGGGTAACTTGTCGAAGCAATGTTCCAACAGGAATAGCTGCAGCACCTCTTCCCCAGATATGGCTTGGCACCCCACTATCCAGTGAGCTGCTGTGCGGTGCACCTTACATGCCCACTCAAGGTAGGAATCTCCAGCTAATTTAACAGTGTCTCTGAACCGCCTCCGGTATGCCTCCGGTGTAACCGCATACCTGGAGAGCAGAGCCTCTTTTACAGTATTATAATCCCTGACTTCCTCATCTGGAATGGCCCGAAAAGCCTCTCTGGCCCGGCCGGATAATTTTCCAGATAATATCGTGACCCAGTCCTCTGCGGGTACCTTGTGTAGTGCACATTGCCTCTCAAAATCCGCAAGGTACCCATCAATCTCTCCTTCTGTTTCCAGGAAGTTTTTAAAAGCTGCAAAATTTACTTTTCTCTTTTCCATCTTAGTCAGTATTGTAATAATCCCCCTCTTCCTGAGGTTACTGGCTTGTGTAGTTGCTCTTCTGGGCGATAAGGTTCATTCCGTCGCTGCCACCAATGTTACAGTACCAACTGTGTACCAAGGGTTAATACCAGGGAACAACGTCCTGCATAGGGAATCAGCAATTCACAAACCAGCCAGTTTTCAGGTTTAAACAGAATATATGCTTTATTTGAAGGCAGCACACAGATTTATACACCCTGGCTTCAGGTTACAAAGGGCATTGGTTTAACAGTAAAGCAAACATATGAACAATGCATCAAACAATTGTCTATTCACAGGTAAAACAGATTAACATATTAAGTTAATTAACTAGGGAAGAACGTTTACTCAGACAATCTGATGTTGGGCAGTCTAGTTAACATAATCACACAAGGACACAATCAGTTTACCCAGACAGACTCCTGAGACACAATCAGATCTTAAACATACATAGAATACATCTTATTACAGAATATAGGAACAGTTCTTATTAGCTATAAAGTCTTTTATGCCCACTTTGCTTATAGAGTCACAATTGCTCCCACAAGGGGCACTCACACCCTGTACCCATCCTGTATTTATGGATACAGGGTGACATAGACATAAGACAGAGGTATGAAAGTACATGGGGTGTCCAGCATATAAAATTCCATATTTCCATGCAGTCTCTGGGTATCCTTAAGCCCATGTACCTCCAGCCCAAAGAATGTTCCATAACAGGCCCTCCAATGTACAGTGGCGAGATTGGTTTTGTCACACACATGCCTATATCAGACCTCTGGTCCTGCAGCCCCTCTATAAAACACATGCCTATATCAGACCTCTGGCACTGCAGCCCCTCTATAAAACACATGCCTATATCAGACCTCTGGCACTGCACCTCCTCTATAAGACACACACCTAAACCAGACCTCTGGCCCTGCAGCCCCTCTATAAGAAAAATGACTACATCAGACCTCTGGCACTGCAGCCCCTCTATAAAACACATGCCTAAACCAGACCTCTGGCCCTGCAGCCCCTCTATAAGAAACATGACTACTTCAGACCTCTGGCACTTCAGCCCTGACATACCTACATGAGACCACTGGTCCTGCAGCCGCTTTATAAAACACATGCCTACATCAGACCTCTGGCACTGCAGCCCCTCTATAAGACACATGCCTACCTAAGAACCCTGGCACTGCAGCCGCTCTATAAGACACATGCCTACATCAGACCTCTAGTCCTGCAGCCGCTCTATAAAACACATGCCTACATCAGACCACTGGTCCTGCAGCCCCTCTATAAAGCACATGCCTATATCAGACCTCTGGTCCTGCAGCCCCTCTATAAGACACATGCCTACATCAGACCACTGGTCTTGCAGCCCCTCTATAAGACACATGCATCAGACCTCTGGTCCTGAAGCCCCTCTATAAGACATGCCTACATCAGGCCTCTGGTCCTGCAGCCCCTCTATATGACATATGCCTACATCAGGCCTCTGGTCCTGCAGCCCCTCTATAAGACATATGCCTACATCAGACCTCTGGTCCTGCAGCCCCTCTATAAGACACATGCCTACATCAGACCTCTGGTCCTGCAGCCGCTCTATAAAACACATACCTACATCAGACCTTTGGTCCTGCAGCCCCTCTATAAAACACATGCCTACATCAGACCTCTGGCAATGCAGCCGCTCTATAAAACACATGCCTACATCAAACCTCTGGTCCTGCAGCCGCTCTATAAAACACATGCCTACATCAGACCTCTGGTCCTGCAGCTGCTCTATAAAACACATGCCTACATCAGACCTCTGGTCCTGCAGCTGCTCTATAAGACACATGCCTACATAGGACCTCTGGTCCTGCAGCCCCTCTATAAGACACATGCCTACATCAGACCTCTGGTCCTGCAGCCCCTCTATAAAATGCATGCCTACATCAGACCTCTGGTCCTGCATCCCCTCTATAAGACACATACCTACATCATACCTCTGGTCCTGCAGCCGCTCTATAAAACACATGCCTACATCAAACCTCTGGTCCTACAGCCCCTCTATAAGACACATGCCTACATCAGACCTCTGGCCCTGCAGCCGCTCTATAAAACACATGCCTACATCAGACCTCTGGTCCTGCAGCCCCTCTATAAGACATGCCTACATCAGACCTCTGGCCCTGCAGCCCCTCTATAAGACACATGCCTACATCAGACCTCTGGCCCTGCAGCCCCTCTATAAAACACATGCCTATATCAGACCTCTGGTCCTGCAGCCCCTCTATAAAACACATGCCTAAACCAGACCTCTCGCCCTGCAGCCCGTCTATAAGAAAAATGACTACATCAGACCTCTGGCACTGCAGCCCCTCTATAAAACACATGCCTAAACCAGACCTCTCGCCCTGCAGCCCCTCTATAAGAAACATGACTACTTCAGACCTCTGGCACTGCAGCCCCAACATACCTACATGAGACCACAGGTCCTGCAGCCGCTTTATAAAACACATGCCTACATCAGACCTCTGGCACTGCAGCCCATCTATAAGACACATGCCTACATAAGACCCCTGGCACTGCAGCCCCTCTATAAAATGCATGCCTACATCAGACCTCTGGCACTGCAGCCCCTCTATAAGACACATGCCTACATCAGACCTCTAGTCCTGCAGCCGGTCTATAAAACACATGCCTACATCAGACCACTGGTCATGCAGCCCCTCTATAAAACACATGCCTATATCAGACCTCTGGTCCTGCAGCCCCTCTATAAGACACATGCCTACATCAGACCATTGGTCTTGCAGCCCCTCTATAAGACACATGCATCAGACCTCTGGTCCTGCAGCCCCTCTATAAGACATGCCTACATCAGGCCTCTGGTCCTGCAGCCCCTCTATATGACATATGCCTACATCAGGCCTCTGGTCCTGCAGCCCCTCTATAAGACATATGCCTACATCAGACCTCTGGTCCTGCAGCCCCTCTATAAGACATATGCCTACATCAGACCACTGGTCCTGCAGCCCCTCTATAAGACATGTCTACATCAGGCCTCTGGTCCTGCAGCCCCTCTATAAGACATGCCTACATCAGACCTCTGGTCCTGCAGCCCCTCTATATGACATATGCCTACATCAGGCCTCTGGTCCTGCAGCCCCTCTATAAGACATATGCCTACATCAGACCTCTGGTCCTGCAGCCCCTCTATAAGGCACATGCCTACATCAGACCTCTGGTCCTGCAGCCGCTCTATAAGACATATGCCTACATCAGACCTTTGGTCCTGCAGCCCCTCTATAAAACACATGCCTACATCAGACCTCTGGTCCTGCAACCGCTCTATAAGACATATGCCTACATCAGACCTTTGGTCCTGCAGCCCCTCTATAAAACACATGCCTACATCAGACCTTTGGTCCTGCAGCCGCTCTATAAGACATATGCCTACATCAGACCTTTGGTCCTACAGCCCCTCTATAAAACACATGCCTACATCAGACCTCTGGTCCTGCAGCTGCTCTATAAAACACATGCCTACATCAGACATCTGGTCCTGCAGCTGCTCTATAAAACACATGCCTACATCAGACATCTGGTCCTGCAGCTGCTCTATAAAACACATGCCTACATCAGACATCTGGCCCTGCAGCCCCTCTATAAAACACATGCCTACATCAGACATCTGGTCCTGCAGCTGCTCTATAAAACACATGCCTACATCAGACCTCTGGTCCTGCAGCTGCTCTATAAAACACATGCCTACATCAGACATCTGGTCCTGCAGCTGCTCTATAAAACACATGCCTACATCAGACATCTGGTCCTGCAGCTGCTCTATAAAACACATGCCTACATCAGACATCTGGTCCTGCAGCTGCTCTATAAAACACATGCCTACATCAGACATCTGGTCCTGCAGCTGCTCTATAAGACATATGCCTACATCAGACATCTGGTCCTGCAGCCCCTCTATAAAACACATGCCTATATCAGACATCTGGTCCTGCAGCTGCTCTATAAAACACATGCCTACATCAGACATCTGGTCCTGCAGCTGCTCTATAAAACACATGCCTACATCAGACATCTGGTCCTGCAGCTGCTCTATAAAACACATGCCTACATCAGACATCTGGTCCTGCAGCCCCTCTATAAAACACATGCCTACATCAGACATCTGGTCCTGCAGCTGCTCTATAAAACACATGCCTACATCAGACATCTGGTCCTGCAGCCCCTCTATAAGACACATGCCTACATCAGACATCTGGTCCTGCAGCCCCTCTATAAAACACATGCCTACATCAGACATCTGGTCCTGCAGCTGCTCTATAAAACACATGCCTACATCAGACATCTGGTCCTGCAGCTGCTCTATAAAACACATGCCTACATCAGACATCTGGTCCTGCAGCTGCTCTATAAGACACATGCCTACATCAGACATCTGGTCCTGCAGCTGCTCTATAAAACACATGCCTACATCAGACATCTGGTCCTGCAGCTGCTCTATAAAACACATGCCTACATCAGACATCTGGTCCTGCAGCCCCTCTATAAGACATATGCCTACATCAGACATCTGGCCCTGCAGCTGCTCTATAAAACACATGCCTACATCAGACATCTGGTCCTGCAGCTGCTCTATAAAACACATGCCTACATCAGACATCTGGTCCTGCAGCTGCTCTATAAGACACATGCCTACATCAGACATCTGGTCCTGCAGCTGCTCTATAAAACACATGCCTACATCAGACATCTGGTCCTGCAGCTGCTCTATAAAACACATGCCTACATCAGACATCTGGTCCTGCAGCTGCTCTATAAAACACATGCCTACATCAGACATCTGGTCCTACAGCTGCTCTATAAGACACATGCCTACATCAGACCACTGATCCTGCAGCCCCTCTATAAGACACATGCCTTTATCAGACCTCTGGTCCTGCAGCCCCTCTATAAGACATGCCTACAGCAGACCTCTGGCCCTGCAGCCCCTCTATAAAACACATGCCTACATCAGACATCTGGTCCTGCAGCTGCTCTATAAAACACATGCCTACATCAGACATCTGGTCCTGCAGCTGCTCTATAAAACACATGCCTACATCAGACATCTGGTCCTGCAGCCCCTCTATAAAACACATGCCTACATCAGACATCTGGTGCTGCAGCTGCTCTATAAAACACATGCCTATATCAGACATCTGGTCCTGCAGCTGCTCTATAAAACACATGCCTACATCAGACCTCTGGTCCTGCAGCCCCTCTATAAAACACATGCCTACATCAGACCTCTGGTCCTGCAGCTGCTCTATAAAACACATGCCTACATCAGACCTCTGGTCCTGCAGCTGCTCTATAAAACACATGCCTACATCAGACCTCTGGTCCTGCAGCTGCTCTATAAAACACATGCCTACATCAGACCTCTGGTCCTGCAGCCCCTCTATAAAACACATGCCTATATCAGACATCTGGTCCTGCAGCTGCTCTATAAGACACATGCCTACATCAGACATCTGGTCCTGCAGCTGCTCTATAAAACACATGCCTACATCAGAAATCTGGTCCTGCAGCTGCTCTATAAAACACATGCCTACATCAGACCTCTGGTCCTGCAGCCCCTCTATAAGACACATGCCTACATCAGACATCTGGTCCTGCAGCTGCTCTATAAGACACATGCCTACATCAGACCACTAATCCTGCAGCCTGGTCCTGCAGCCCCTCTATAAGACACATGCCTACATCAGACCTCTGGTCCTGCAGCTGCTCTATAAAACACATGCCTACATCAGACCTCTGGTCCTGCAGCCCCTCTATAAAACACATGCCTACATCAGACATCTGGTCCTGCAGCTGCTCTATAAAACACATGCCTACATCAGACATCTGGTCCTGCAGCTGCTCTATAAAACACATGCCTACATCAGACATCTGGTCCTGCAGCCCCTCTATAAAACACATGCCTACATCAGACATCTGGTGCTGCAGCTGCTCTATAAAACACATGCCTATATCAGACATCTGGTCCTGCAGCTGCTCTATAAAACACATGCCTACATCAGACCTCTGGTCCTGCAGCCCCTCTATAAAACACATGCCTACATCAGACCTCTGGTCCTGCAGCTGCTCTATAAAACACATGCCTACATCAGACCTCTGGTCCTGCAGCTGCTCTATAAAACACATGCCTACATCAGACCTCTGGTCCTGCAGCAGCTCTATAAAACACATGCCTACATCAGACCTCTGGTCCTGCAGCCCCTCTATAAAACACATGCCTACATCAGACATCTGGTCCTGCAGCTGCTCTATAAAACACATGCCTACATCAGACATCTGGTCCTGCAGCTGCTCTATAAAACACATGCCTACATCAGACATCTGGTCCTGCAGCTGCTCTATAAAACACATGCCTACATCAGACCTCTGGTCCTGCAGCCCCTCTATAAGACACATGCCTACATCAGACATCTGGTCCTGCAGCTGCTCTATAAAACACATGCCTACATCAGACATCTGGTCCTGCAGCTGCTCTATAAAACACATGCTACATCAGGAACATCTGGTCCTGCAGCCCTCTATAAGACACATGCCTACATCAGACCTCTGGTCCTGCAGCTGCTCTATAAAACACATGCCTACATCAGACCTCTGGTCCTGCAGCCCCTCTATAAAACACATGCCTACATCAGACATCTGGTCCTGCAGCTGCTCTATAAAACACATGCCTACATCAGACCTCTGGTCCTGCAGCTGCTCTATAAAACACATGCCTACATCAGACATCTGGTCCTGCAGCTGCTCTATAAAACACATGCCTACATCAGACATCTGGTCCTGCAGCTGCTCTATAAAACACATGCCTACATCAGACATCTGGTCCTGCAGCTGCTCTATAAAACACATGCCTACATCAGACATCTGGTCCTGCAGCCCCTCTATAAGACACATGCCTACATCAGACATCTGGTCCTGCAGCCCCTCTATAAAACACATGCCTACATCAGACATCTGGTCCTGCAGCTGCTCTATAAAACACATGCCTACATCAGACATCTGTCCTGCAGCTGCTCTATAAAACACATGCCTACATCAGACATCTGGTCCTGCAGCTGCTCTATAAGACACATGCCTACATCAGACCACTGGTCCTGCAGCTGCTCTATAAAACACATGCCTACATCAGACCTCTGGTCCTGCAGCTGCTCTATAAAACACATGCCTACATCAGACATCTGGTCCTGCAGCTGCTCTATAAAACACATGCCTACATCAGACATCTGGTCCTGCAGCCCCTCTAATAAAACACATGCCTACATCAGACATCTGGTCCTGCAGCCTGCTCTATAAGACACATGCCTACATCAGACATCTGGTCCTGCAGCCTGCTCTATAAAACACATGCCTACATCAGACATCTGGTCCTGCAGCTGCTCTATAAAACACATGCCTACATCAGACATCTGGTCCTGCAGCTGCTCTATAAAACACATGCCTACATCAGACATCTGGTCCTGCAGCGCCCTCTATAAAACCACATGCCTACATCAGACATCTGGTCCTGCAGCTGCTCTATAAGACACATGCCTACATCAGACATCTGGTCCTGCCAGCTGCTCTATAAAACACATGCCTACATCAGACATCTGGTCCTGCAGCTGCTCTATAAAACACATGCCTACATCAGACATCTGGTCCTGCAGCTGCTCTATAAAACACATGCCCTACATCAGACATCTGGTCCTGCAGCCTGCCTCTATAAAACACATGCCTACATCAGACATCTGGTCCTGCAGCTGCTCTATAAAACACATGCCTACATCAGACATCTGGTCCTGCAGCCCCTCTATAAAACACATGCCTACATCAGACATCTGGTCCTGCAGCTGCTCTATAAGACACATGCCTACATCAGACATCTGGTCCTGCAGCTGCTCTATAAAACACATGCCTACATCAGACATCTGGTCCTGCAGCTGCTCTATAAGACACATGCCTACATCAGACATCTGGTCCTGCAGCTGCTCTATAAAACACATGCCTACATCAGACCTCTGGTCCTGCAGCTGCTCTATAAAACACATGCCTACATCAGACATCTGGTCCTGCAGCCTGCTCTATAAAACACATGCCTACATCAGACATCTGGTCCTGCAGCTGCTCTATAAAACACATGCCTACATCAGACCTCTGGTCCTGCAGCTGCTCTATAAAACACATGCCTACATCAGACCTCTGGTCCTGCAGCTGCTCTATAAAACACATGCCTACATCAGACCTCTGGTCCTGCAGCTGCTCTATAAAACACATGCCTACATCAGACCTCTGGTCCTGCAGCTGCTCTATAAAACACATGCCTACATCAGACATCTGGTCCTGCAGCTGCTCTATAAAACACATGCCTACATAAGACCTCTGGTCCTGCAGCTGCTCTATAAAACACATGCCTACATCAGACATCTGGTCCTGCAGCTGTTCTATAAAACACATGCCTACATCAGACATCTGGTCCTGCAGCTGCTCTATAAGACACATGCCTACATCAGACATCTGGTCCTGCAGCCCCTCTATAAAACACATGCCTACATCAGACAGCTGGTCCTGCAGCTGCTCTATAAGACACATGCCTACATCAGACATCTGGTCCTGCAGCTGCTCTATAAAACACATGCCTACATCAGACATCTGGTCCTGCAGCTGCTCTATAAAACACATGCCTACATCAGACATCTGGTCCTGCAGCTGCTCTATAAAACACATGCCTACATCAGACATCTGGTCCTGCAGCCCCTCTATAAAACACACGCCTACATCAGACATCTGGTCCTGCAGCTGCTCTATAAGACACATGCCTACATCAGACATCTGGTCCTGCAGCTGCTCTATAAAACACATGCCTACATCAGACATCTGGTCCTGCAGCTGCTCTATAAAACACATGCCTACATCAGACATCTGGTCCTGCAGCTGCTCTATAAAACACATGCCTACATCAGACATCTGGTCCTGCAGCCTGCTCTATAAAACACATGCCTACATCAGACATCTGGTCCTGCAGCTGCTCTATAAAACACATGCCTACATCAGACATCTGGTCCTGCAGCTGCTCTATAAAACACATGCCTACATCAGACATCTGGTCCTGCAGCTGCTCTATAAGACACATGCCTACATCAGACCACTGGTCCTGCAGCTGCTCTATAAAACACATGCCTACATCAGACATCTGGTCCTGCAGCTGCTCTATAAAACACATGCCTACATCAGACATCTGGTCCTGCAGCTGCTCTATAAAACACATGCCTACATCAGACATCTGGTCCTGCAGCTGCTCTATAAAACACATGCCTACATCAGACATCTGGTCCTGCAGCCCCTCTATAAAACACATGCCTACATCAGACCTCTGGTCCTGCAGCCCCTCTATAAGACACATGCCTACATCAGACCTCTGGTCCTGCAGCTGCTCTATAAAACACATGCCTACATCAGACATCTGGTCCTGCAGCTGCTCTATAAAACACATGCCTACATCAGACATCTGGTCCTGCAGCTGCTCTATAAAACACATGCCTACATCAGACATCTGGTCCTGCAGCCCCTCTATAAAACACATGCCTACATCAGACCTCTGGTCCTGCAGCCCCTCTATAAAACACATGCCTACATCAGACCTCTGGTCCTGCAGCTGCTCTATAAAACACATGCCTACATCAGACATCTGGTCCTGCAGCTGCTCTATAAAACACATGCCTACATCAGACATCTGGTCCTGCAGCCCCTCTATAAAACACATGCCTACATCAGACATCTGGTCCTGCAGCTGCTCTATAAAACACATGCCTACATCAGACATCTGGTCCTGCAGCTGCTCTATAAAACACATGCCTACATCAGACATCTGGTCCTGCAGCTGCTCTATAAGACACATGCCTACATCAGACATCTGGTCCTGCAGCTGCTCTATAAAACACATGCCTACATCAGACCTCTGGTCCTGCAGCTGCTCTATAAAACACATGCCTACATCAGACATCTGGTCCTGCAGCTGCTCTATAAAACACATGCCTACATCAGACATCTGGTCCTGCAGCTGCTCTATAAAACACATGCCTACATCAGACCTCTGGTCCTGCAGCTGCTCTATAAAACACATGCCTACATCAGACCTCTGGTCCTGCAGCTGCTCTATAAAACACATGCCTACATCAGACCTCTGGTCCTGCAGCTGCTCTATAAAACACATGCCTACATCAGACCTCTGGTCCTGCAGCTGCTCTATAAAACACATGCCTACATCAGACATCTGGTCCTGCAGCTGCTCTATAAAACACATGCCTACATAAGACCTCTGGTCCTGCAGCTGCTCTATAAAACACATGCCTACATCAGACATCTGGTCCTGCAGCTGTTCTATAAAACACATGCCTACATCAGACATCTGGTCCTGCAGCTGCTCTATAAGACACATGCCTACATCAGACATCTGGTCCTGCAGCCCCTCTATAAAACACATGCCTACATCAGACAGCTGGTCCTGCAGCTGCTCTATAAGACACATGCCTACATCAGACATCTGGTCCTGCAGCTGCTCTATAAAACACATGCCTACATCAGACATCTGGTCCTGCAGCTGCTCTATAAAACACATGCCTACATCAGACATCTGGTCCTGCAGCTGCTCTATAAAACACATGCCTACATCAGACATCTGGTCCTGCAGCCCCTCTATAAAACACACGCCTACATCAGACATCTGGTCCTGCAGCTGCTCTATAAGACACATGCCTACATCAGACATCTGGTCCTGCAGCCCCTCTATAAAACACATGCCTACATCAGACATCTGGTCCTGCAGCTGCTCTATAAAACACATGCCTACATCAGATCTCTGGTCCTGCAGCTGCTCTATAAAACACATGCCTACATCAGACATCTGGTCCTGCAGCTGCTCTATAAAACACATGCCTACATCAGACCTCTGGTCCTGCAGCTGCTCTATAAAACACATGCCTACACCAGACATCTGGTCCTGCAGCTCCTCTATAAAACACATGCCTACATCAGACATCTGGTCCTGCAGCTGCTCTATAAAACACATGCCTACATCAGACATCTGGTCCTGCAGCTGCTCTATAAAACACATGCCTACATCAGACCTCTGGTCCTGCAGCTGCTCTATAAAACACATGCCTACACCAGACATCTGGTCCTGCAGCCCCTCTATAAAACACATGCCTACATCAGACATCTGGTCCTGCAGCCCCTCTATAAAACACACGCCTACATCAGACATCTGGTCCTGCAGCTGCTCTATAAAGACACATGCCTACATCAGACATCTGGTCCTGCAGCTGCTCTATAAAGACACATGCCTACATCAGATCTCTGGTCCTGCAGCTGCTCTATAAGACACATGCCTACATCAGACATCTGGTCCTGCAGCTGCTCTATAAAACACATGCCTACATCAGACATCTGGTCCTGCAGCTGCTCTATAAAACACATGCCTACATCAGACATCTGGTCCTGCAGCTGCTCTATAAAACACATGCCTACATCAGACATCTGGTCCTGCAGCTGCTCTATAAAACACATGCCTACATCAGACATCTGGTCCTGCAGCTGCTCTATAAAACACATGCCTACATCAGACCTCTGGTCCTGCAGCCCCTCTATAAGACACATGCCTACATCAGACATCTGGTCCTGCAGCTGCTCTATAAGACACATGCCTACATCAGACCACTAATCCTGCAGCCTGGTCCTGCAGCCCCTCTATAAGACACATGCCTACATCAGACCTCTGGTCCTGCAGCTGCTCTATAAAACACATGCCTACATCAGACCTCTGGTCCTGCAGCCCCTCTATAAAACACATGCCTACATCAGACATCTGGTCCTGCAGCTGCTCTATAAAACACATGCCTACATCAGACCTCTGGTCCTGCAGCTGCTCTATAAAACACATGCCTACATCAGACATCTGGTCCTGCAGCTGCTCTATAAAACACATGCCTACATCAGACATCTGGTCCTGCAGCTGCTCTATAAAACACATGCCTACATCAGACATCTGGTCCTGCAGCTGCTCTATAAAACACATGCCTACATCAGACATCTGGTCCTGCAGCCCCTCTATAAGACACATGCCTACATCAGACATCTGGTCCTGCAGCCCCTCTATAAAACACATGCCTACATCAGACATCTGGTCCTGCAGCTGCTCTATAAAACACATGCCTACATCAGACATCTGTCCTGCAGCTGCTCTATAAAACACATGCCTACATCAGACATCTGGTCCTGCAGCTGCTCTATAAGACACATGCCTACATCAGACCACTGGTCCTGCAGCTGCTCTATAAAACACATGCCTACATCAGACCTCTGGTCCTGCAGCTGCTCTATAAAACACATGCCTACATCAGACATCTGGTCCTGCAGCTGCTCTATAAAACACATGCCTACATCAGACATCTGGTCCTGCAGCTGCTCTATAAAACACATGCCTACATCAGACATCTGGTCCTGCAGCCCCTCTATAAAACACATGCCTACATCAGACCTCTGGTCCTGCAGCCCCTCTATAAGACACATGCCTACATCAGACCTCTGGTCCTGCAGCTGCTCTATAAAACACATGCCTACATCAGACATCTGGTCCTGCAGCTGCTCTATAAAACACATGCCTACATCAGACATCTGGTCCTGCAGCTGCTCTATAAAACACATGCCTACATCAGACATCTGGTCCTGCAGCCCCTCTATAAAACACATGCCTACATCAGACCTCTGGTCCTGCAGCCCCTCTATAAGACACATGCCTACATCAGACCTCTGGTCCTGCAGCTGCTCTATAAAACACATGCCTACATCAGACATCTGGTCCTGCAGCTGCTCTATAAAACACATGCCTACATCAGACATCTGGTCCTGCAGCCCCTCTATAAAACACATGCCTACATCAGACATCTGGTCCTGCAGCTGCTCTATAAAACACATGCCTACATCAGACATCTGGTCCTGCAGCTGCTCTATAAAACACATGCCTACATCAGACATCTGGTCCTGCAGCCCCTCTATAAAACACATGCCTACATCAGACATCTGGTCCTGCAGCTGCTCTATAAGACACATGCCTACATCAGACATCTGGTCCTGCAGCTGCTCTATAAAACACATGCCTACATCAGACATCTGGTCCTGCAGCTGCTCTATAAGACACATGCCTACATCAGACATCTGGTCCTGCAGCTGCTCTATAAAACACATGCCTACATCAGACCTCTGGTCCTGCAGCTGCTCTATAAAACACATGCCTACATCAGACATCTGGTCCTGCAGCTGCTCTATAAAACACATGCCTACATCAGACATCTGGTCCTGCAGCTGCTCTATAAAACACATGCCTACATCAGACCTCTGGTCCTGCAGCTGCTCTATAAAACACATGCCTACATCAGACCTCTGGTCCTGCAGCTGCTCTATAAAACACATGCCTACATCAGACCTCTGGTCCTGCAGCTGCTCTATAAAACACATGCCTACATCAGACCTCTGGTCCTGCAGCTGCTCTATAAAACACATGCCTACATCAGACATCTGGTCCTGCAGCTGCTCTATAAAACACATGCCTACATAAGACCTCTGGTCCTGCAGCTGCTCTATAAAACACATGCCTACATCAGACATCTGGTCCTGCAGCTGTTCTATAAAACACATGCCTACATCAGACATCTGGTCCTGCAGCTGCTCTATAAGACACATGCCTACATCAGACATCTGGTCCTGCAGCCCCTCTATAAAACACATGCCTACATCAGACAGCTGGTCCTGCAGCTGCTCTATAAGACACATGCCTACATCAGACATCTGGTCCTGCAGCTGCTCTATAAAACACATGCCTACATCAGACATCTGGTCCTGCAGCTGCTCTATAAAACACATGCCTACATCAGACATCTGGTCCTGCAGCTGCTCTATAAAACACATGCCTACATCAGACATCTGGTCCTGCAGCCCCTCTATAAAACACACGCCTACATCAGACATCTGGTCCTGCAGCTGCTCTATAAGACACATGCCTACATCAGACATCTGGTCCTGCAGCCCCTCTATAAAACACATGCCTACATCAGACATCTGGTCCTGCAGCTGCTCTATAAAACACATGCCTACATCAGATCTCTGGTCCTGCAGCTGCTCTATAAAACACATGCCTACATCAGACATCTGGTCCTGCAGCTGCTCTATAAAACACATGCCTACATCAGACCTCTGGTCCTGCAGCTGCTCTATAAAACACATGCCTACACCAGACATCTGGTCCTGCAGCTCCTCTATAAAACACATGCCTACATCAGACATCTGGTCCTGCAGCTGCTCTATAAAACACATGCCTACATCAGACATCTGGTCCTGCAGCTGCTCTATAAAACACATGCCTACATCAGACCTCTGGTCCTGCAGCTGCTCTATAAAACACATGCCTACACCAGACATCTGGTCCTGCAGCCCCTCTATAAAACACATGCCTACATCAGACATCTGGTCCTGCAGCCCCTCTATAAAACACACGCCTACATCAGACATCTGGTCCTGCAGCTGCTCTATAAGACACATGCCTACATCAGACATCTGGTCCTGCAGCTGCTCTATAAGACACATGCCTACATCAGATCTCTGGTCCTGCAGCTGCTCTATAAGACACATGCCTACATCAGACATCTGGTCCTGCAGCTGCTCTATAAAACACATGCCTACATCAGACATCTGGTCCTGCAGCTGCTCTATAAAACACATGCCTACATCAGACATCTGGTCCTGCAGCTGC
The DNA here is from genome assembly GCF_027579735.1 of Bombina bombina. Lineage (NCBI taxonomy): Eukaryota > Metazoa > Chordata > Amphibia > Anura > Bombinatoridae > Bombina > Bombina bombina. The sequence goes on from NC_069509.1 coordinate 33,559,489, forward strand.
TCTATAAGACACATGCCTACATCAGACATCTGGTCCTGCAGCTGCTCTATAAAACACATGCCTACATCAGACATCTGGTCCTGCAGCTGCTCTATAAAACACATGCCTACATCAGACATCTGGTCCTGCAGCTGCTCTATAAGACACATGCCTACATCAGACATCTGGTCCTGCAGCTGCTCTATAAAACACATGCCTACATCAGATCTCTGGTCCTGCAGCTGCTCTATAAGACACATGCCTACATCAGACATCTGGTCCTGCAGCTGCTCTATAAAACACATGCCTACATCAGACATCTGGTCCTGCAGCTGCTCTATAAAACACATGCCTACATCAGACATCTGGTCCTGCAGCCCCTCTATAAAACACATGCCTACACCAGACATCTGGTCCTGCAGCTGCTCTATAAGACACATGCCTACATCAGACCTCTGGTCCTGCAGCCCCTCTATAAAACACATGCCTACATCAGACCTCTGGTCCTGCAGCTGCTCTATAAAACACATGCCTACATCAGACCTCTGGTCCTGCAGCTGCTCTATAAAACACATGCCTACATCAGACCTCTGGTCCTGCAGCTGCTCTATAAAACACATGCCTACATCAGACCTCTGGTCCTGCAGCTGCTCTATAAAACACATGCCTACATCAGACATCTGGTCCTGCAGCTGCTCTATAAAACACATGCCTACATAAGACCTCTGGTCCTGCAGCTGCTCTATAAAACACATGCCTACATCAGACATCTGGTCCTGCAGCTGCTCTATAAAACACATGCCTACATCAGACATCTGGTCCTGCAGCTGCTCTATAAGACACATGCCTACATCAGACATCTGGTCCTGCAGCCCCTCTATAAAACACATGCCTACATCAGACAGCTGGTCCTGCAGCTGCTCTATAAGACACATGCCTACATCAGACATCTGGTCCTGCAGCTGCTCTATAAAACACATGCCTACATCAGACATCTGGTCCTGCAGCTGCTCTATAAAACACATGCCTACATCAGACATCTGGTCCTGCAGCTGCTCTATAAAACACATGCCTACATCAGACATCTGGTCCTGCAGCCCCTCTATAAAACACACGCCTACATCAGACATCTGGTCCTGCAGCTGCTCTATAAGACACATGCCTACATCAGACATCTGGTCCTGCAGCCCCTCTATAAAACACATGCCTACATCAGACATCTGGTCCTGCAGCTGCTCTATAAAACACATGCCTACATCAGATCTCTGGTCCTGCAGCTGCTCTATAAAACACATGCCTACATCAGACATCTGGTCCTGCAGCTGCTCTATAAAACACATGCCTACATCAGACCTCTGGTCCTGCAGCTGCTCTATAAAACACATGCCTACACCAGACATCTGGTCCTGCAGCTCCTCTATAAAACACATGCCTACATCAGACATCTGGTCCTGCAGCTGCTCTATAAAACACATGCCTACATCAGACATCTGGTCCTGCAGCTGCTCTATAAAACACATGCCTACATCAGACCTCTGGTCCTGCAGCTGCTCTATAAAACACATGCCTACACCAGACATCTGGTCCTGCAGCCCCTCTATAAAACACATGCCTACATCAGACATCTGGTCCTGCAGCCCCTCTATAAAACACACGCCTACATCAGACATCTGGTCCTGCAGCTGCTCTATAAGACACATGCCTACATCAGACATCTGGTCCTGCAGCTGCTCTATAAGACACATGCCTACATCAGATCTCTGGTCCTGCAGCTGCTCTATAAGACACATGCCTACATCAGACATCTGGTCCTGCAGCTGCTCTATAAAACACATGCCTACATCAGACATCTGGTCCTGCAGCTGCTCTATAAAACACATGCCTACATCAGACATCTGGTCCTGCAGCTGCTCTATAAGACACATGCCTACATCAGACATCTGGTCCTGCAGCTGCTCTATAAAACACATGCCTACATCAGACATCTGGTCCTGCAGCTGCTCTATAAAACACATGCCTACATCAGACATCTGGTCCTGCAGCTGCTCTATAAGACACATGCCTACATCAGACATCTGGTCCTGCAGCTGCTCTATAAAACACATGCCTACATCAGATCTCTGGTCCTGCAGCTGCTCTATAAGACACATGCCTACATCAGACATCTGGTCCTGCAGCTGCTCTATAAAACACATGCCTACATCAGACATCTGGTCCTGCAGCTGCTCTATAAAACACATGCCTACATCAGACATCTGGTCCTGCAGCTGCTCTATAAAACACATGCCTACACCAGACATCTGGTCCTGCAGCTGCTCTATAAGACACATGCCTACATCAGACATCTGGTCCTGCAGCCCCTCTATAAAACACATGCCTACATCAGACCTCTGGTCCTGCAGCTGCTCTATAAAACACATGCCTACATCAGACCTCTGGTCCTGCAGCTGCTCTATAAAACACATGCCTACATCAGACCTCTGGTCCTGCAGCTGCTCTATAAGACACATGCCTACATCAGACCTCTGGTCCTGCAGCCCCTCTATAAAACACATGCCTACATCAGACATCTGGTCCTGCAGCCCCTCTATAAAACACATGCCTACATCAGACATCTGGTCCTGCAGCTGCTCTATAAGACACATGCCTACATCAGACCTCTGGTCCTGCAGCCCCTCTATAAAACACATGCCTACATCAGACCTCTGGTCCTGCAGCTGCTCTATAAAACACATGCCTACATCAGACCTCTGGTCCTGCAGCCCCTCTATAAAACACATGCCTACACCAGACATCTGGTCCTGCAGCCCCTCTATAAGACACATGCCTACATCAGACCTCTGGTCCTGCAGCCCCTCTATAAAACACATGCCTACATCAGACCTCTGGTCCTGCAGCTGCTCTATAAAACACATGCCTACATCAGACCTCTGGTCCTGCAGCCCCTCTATAAAACACATGCCTACACCAGACATCTGGTCCTGCAGCCCCTCTATAAAACACATGCCTACACCAGACATCTGGTCCTGCAGCCCCTCTATAAAACACATGCCTACATCAGACCATTGAATGTACATACATATAGGTTTGTCTTGATTTAAAGAATCTCTAAAATGTGGTCACTGACCCTGCAAATAAAAATAAATGCCAATTTGGCCTTTCATATGAAAAGGTCAGAAGCTCCTTATATTAGGTTCTTATCACCCCTTTCACATCCCTTTACACTGTTCTATACAATATTTATCACTTTATGATTCTCATTAGATTCACATTAGTATAATTGTATACTGTGTCACATTAGTATCTATGTTATACCTCAGAGAACAAATATGACTGACTTCCACATGACATGGTGTGTGATTATATATTGCATTACTGCTCAACATTTTTGTTTTAAATCTTTGTATTTTGCTTTCAGCAAAATTATATCATTCTGTAATGTGATTAAGGTCTCTATGTATTTTCCGTAAATAAGAGCATTAAAGAGTGTGAGAATTGGTTTCCATGGTGAGGTGAACAAGCTGATGACATGAGTCAAAGCTAGCATTAGATTGGCTGTGCATTGTCTCTCAAATGATGTCAAACCTAAGCTCTTCCCCCTGTGAGTCCCCCAGGCCGGTGACATCACATGCACAGAAAAGCTGCACCTGCCACGCGGAGATAGGTGAGATTGTCTGCAGAGAGGGGTTAAAGGAGTGATGCTCTGCATGTTTGATGATTGAAAAAGGAGAGTGTATGCTTATTTAAGAGTCTTTATAAATGTATAATTTAGAGGGTTTACTGCTGTGTGTAGGTAACTGTATATCTGAATTAGGGTAACGGCATTCTGCAGATTTACATGAGCACAGATTTACAGTTAGAGTGATCATTTGATGAAAACTATTCAAAAGGACCAGAGTGTGAGGATTAGCATGTTTGTATTGACGTGCAATTGTCTTCAAAAGCTCTGCAGATCTGCATCCTCAGCGTAATGCTCTGCACAGGATGGTATCACTCATCACTAGTCTTTGGCAGCCAATGGGTTACCGGAAGCCAGAGGTGCTCATGCCATGAATATGTATGACAATGAGGGGGCTTTATGGCCCCCCCTCACTCTCACACGCCCCCCTCACACCCTCCCTCTCAGCACTGCCAGAGCATCATCCACTTTGCAGAGCGAGCACATAAAGAGGGAGAGTAAGACGTAGAAACACACGGATTGTACAAAGGAAAATCTACAGCAGATGAGAGAACTGCAGACAGGTAGGATATTCATTTTATATACACTGAGGGCAGTGGCAGCCTTCTTAGCTGCATTCTTCTGTTTATACAAAACATAGGATGAAATAAGGACAGCCTAATTCTTACACACCACACTAAGCACCAGTGCCAAAACCAAACACCCTACTGTACTGCCGGCCTATCTCTTACATGCACTACTACACTGTCACACTTATACACCGCACAGGCAGCAGCAGTGCCAGCCTGACATGCACTACTACACCATGACACATATACACAGCACATGCAACAGAAGAATCGATCTCACATGCACTACTACACTGTGACACTTATACACAGCACAGGCAGCAGCAATGCCAGCCTGACATGCACTACTACACTGTGACACATATACACATCACAGGCAGCAGTAGTATCTGTCTCACATGCACTACTACACTGTGACACATATACACAGCACAGGCAGCAGCAATGCCAGCCTGACATGCACTACTACACTGACACATATACACATCACAGGCAGCAGTAGTATCAGTCTCACATGCACTACTACACCATGACACATATACACAGCACAGGCAGCAGTAGCATCAGTCTCACATGCACTACTACACTGTGACACATATACACAGCACAGGCAGCAGTAGTATCAGTCTCACATGCACTACTACACTGTGACACATATACACAGCACAGGCAGCAGTAGCATCAGTCTCACATGCACTACTACACTGTGACACATATACACAGCACAGGCAGCAGTAGTATCAGTCTCACATGCACTACTACACTGTGACACATATACACAGCACAGGCAGCAGTAGTATCAGTCTCACATGCACTACTACACTGTGACACATATACACAGCACAGGCAGCAGTAGTATCAGTCTCACATGCACTACTACACTGTCACACTTAAACACAGCATAGGCAGCAGCAGAGGTAGCTTTAGGATTCATGAGAATTAAAATGAGGCCCAATAATATTTGTATTACCTAATAATATGTTTTGCGTTGTGTACAATACTTTTTCCCTAGGTTTAATTTATTTAAATAATTTATGTTTTGACCACTGCACCAAATGTCTTTGTAATAATGGTGAGATAGAGAGAGAGGAAAAAGATTGTGAAGAGAAAGGAGACAGAGATAGGAAGGCAGAGGGGCAGAAAGTGAGAAACATAGAAAGGGGCGTAAGAGAGGAGGGAGAAAAGGGAGAGAGAGTAGACAAGTGCAAAGTAAGAAAAAGAGTGAAGGAAATATAAGAGAATGGAGACAGAATACAGAGAGTGGCAAGAGAAGCGAAGGAGTGAGAGTGGGAGAGACAAAGAGGAGGGATAGGGGAGAGAGGGAAGGGGAGAGAGGATGGAGAGAGAAGATGAGTGGAGATAATAGATACCAGGGAGAAAGTGTGAGAAGAGAGAGTGAAGAAAGGGGAGGGGGACAGTGAGACGAGGGAAAAGAGATGGAGAAGGGAATGAAATGGAAGAGAAAGGATTGGGAGAGAGTGGAGGAAGACAGAGGGAAGAGACAGGGAGAGAGTGGAGGAAGACAGAGGGAAGAGACAGGGAGAGAGTGGAGGAAGACAGAGGGAAGAGACAGGGAGAGAGTGAAAAGAGAGAGAACAGACGAGAGAGAGATATAAGGGGGGCAGTGAGAAGAGAGTAAGGAGACAAGAGGAAGAGAGTGTGGGGAGAGTGAGTATAAGAAATGTTATTACCGCTATCACATCTGGTAGAATTTGGGTTAAAGTGCTGTGTTCTACTGTGAGTTGCAGGGAGGGAACCTAGGAGGAACAAGACAAGTGCAGCCCCTCATCCCTCTGTTCATTGCTGCCAGTGTCCTGGTGCCTCCTGATTATGCTGAGGCTGACATAAGGTGGAGGAAAAAGGGGAGCAGCCAGAGACGTTGTGGTTGTGCCCAAGAGTCTGTGAGCGTTAGAATATCTAGCTGTGCCAGGGGAAAGCTTATGGGCAGGGCAGGCATTCTATCAAAAACTGTTTAAGGCCCTGTGTGAGGCCCCATGAGAGAGGCCTTAGGCAGTCGCCTATTTGGCCTATGAGCAGCAGTGCCAGCCTGACATGCACTACTACACCGTGACACATATACATAGCACAGACAGCAGCACCAAAACTAAACACCCTACTGCACTGCCAGCATATCCTTCATATGCACTTCAACACTGTAAAACATATACACAGCACAGACAGCAGTGCCAAAACTAAACACCCTACTGCACTGCCGGCATATCCTTCACACGCACTTCAAAACTGGCAGTATTGGCCTCACACGCACTACTACACCATAAGTATACACAGCACAGGCAGCAATGGTACCATCCTACACCAGACAGTCACACTACTACACATTTACACAGCACAGACAGCAGCAGCGCTAAAACTAAACACCCTACTGCACTGCCGGCAAATCCTTACACACACACACACACACACCAACCAACACTGTGACACATACACAGCAGCAGCGCCAAAACTAAACACCCTACTGCACTGCCGGCATATCCTTACACACACACCTCAACACTGTGACACATATACATAGCACAGGCAGCAGCGCCAAAACTAAACACCCTACTGCACTGCCGGCATATCCTTACACACACACACACACACACACTTCAACACATATACACAGCACAGGCAGCAGCAGTATTGGTCTCACATACACTACTACACTGACACATATACATAGTACAGGCAGCAGCGCCAAAACTAAACACCCTACTGCACTGCCAGCATATCCTTCAATATCCCTTATATACACACACACTTCAACACTGTGACACATATATACAGCAGACAGCAGTGCCAAAACTAAACACCCTACTGCACTGCCAGCATATCCTTCACACGCACAGTCACACGTTTACACAGCACAGACAGCAGCAGCGCCAGTCTCCTCACACACACACTACTATGCAGTGCCAGCCTGAGCTGCACTACTACACTGTGACACATATACACAGCACAGGCAGCAGTGCCAAAAGTAAACACCCTACTGCACTGCCGGCATATCCTTCACACGCACAGTCACACGTTTACACAGCACAGACAGCAGCAGCGCCAGTCTCCTCACACACACACTACTATGCAGTGTCAGCCTGAGCTGCACTACTACACTGTGACACATATACACAGCACAGGCAGCAGTGCCAAACGTAAACACCCTACTGCACTGCCGGCCTATCCTTCACACGCACTTCAAAACTGGCAGTGGCAGTATTGGCCTCACACACTCTACTACACCATAAGTATACACAGCACAGGCAGTAACGGTACCATCCTACACCAGACACAGTCACACTACTACACAGTGACATGTAAATACAGCACAGACAGCAGCTGTGCCAGCCTCCCGCTCACCTACAACCAGAGTGACAAACTTACCAGCAATGCCAGAGACTGGCACAATGACATGTACACAACCATACAGACAGCAGCAGTGCCAGTCTCCCACAGATTGACATACACACAACATAAGCCCAATGCAGTCAGTGACATTGCCAATCTCCCACATTGTTCTTATGCTTGAAAGGTAAAAAGGAGAAATGCAAAATTATAACCACACTGAAGGAAAAAGATAGGGGTGAGAGTCTAGATTTCCAACAGTAGACAGCCATGTGTTTCTCAAGGAAGGGACAATGACAACTTTAGGTATGGTGACATTGCCGGTCACCCCTGAGTGGTGACACCCACTTCTCTCCTCCCCCACCTGTCAGCTCTCTCTCCTCACTCCCCCGTAGCATACTGATGCACAGGATGAGTCAGGCAAGTCTCAAATAGAAGGGGGGAACCTCTATGTGGGGCCTCCCTGCAAATTTCAAATGCAATTGGGCATCTCTCATCCTTTATCTTTGTGGAAGCCGTACTCTCAGGGTTAATCCATCTCCCATAGTTATACAGTCATTACTTTTAGCTCACACAATCACCCTTTATCTCTCCTTTGCCAGTCAGTCCCTTATTCTGGTAACGCCAGTTATAACTGATCAATGTCTTCCAAGCTATTTCATAAACTAACAACCCTCCTGTCTCAAACTCACTATTTGTATGTTCAAACCTCTGGATTTTCTACAATTTGACCCCAGACTTTATTATTTTAATATAAATCTTAAAATGTAATTCCTTTCAATCTCTGCTTTTTATCATCAACCTAAATCAATGCCCCCTCTGTGTTGGGTGGGAGATCTCAGCAGGTGTAAGATTGTGCTACCGTTTCACTCCCTCTATTGTGTTAGAAAATCATCAGTGTGTGGGCAGATAGGGTCACCAATTGTGTTACAAGGTAACAGCATTGTGCGACAAATATTCTATATGTAGGTGTATAAATAATGCATAGCT
>NC_069509.1:33573044-33585544 GCF_027579735.1 Bombina bombina
TCAAGTTCCCTAGAAGCTCCCTAATTAACCCCGTCACTGCTGGGCATAATACAAGTTTGGTGCGCAGCGTCATTTAGCGGCCTTCTAATTAACAAAAAGCAATGCCAAAGCCATATATGTCTGCTATTTCTGAACAAAGGGGATCCCAGAGAAGCATTTACAACCATTTGTGCCATAATTGAACAAGCGGTTTGTAAATAATTTCAGTGAGAAACCCAAAGTTAGTGAAAAAGTGAAAAACATTTTTTTATTTGATCGCATTTGGCGGAGAAATGGTGGCATGAAATATATCAAAATTGGCCTAGATCAATACTTTGGGTTGTCTACTACACTAAAGCTAAAATTAACCCTACAAGCTCCCTAATTAACCCCTTCACTGCTGGGTCTAATACAAATGTGGTGCGCAGCGGCATTTAGCGCCCTTCTAATTACCAAAAAGCAAAGCCAAAGCCATATATGTCTGCTATTTCTGAACAAAGGGGATCCCAGAGAAGCATGTACAACCATTTGTGCCATTATTGCACAAGTTGTTTGTAAATAATTTCAGTGAGAAACCTAATATTTGTTATTACTATTGGGAATCAATAATCAAGCTAGAGTACACAGATGATACGGGAGGTACAAGACAGGAAACCTAAACGGAAGGCACCACTGCTTGAAGAACCTTTCTCCCAAAAGTGGCCTCAGCCAAGGCAAAAGTGTCAAATTTATAGAATTTTGAAAAAGTGTGAAGAGAGGACCAAGTTGCAGCCTTGCAAATCTGTTCCACAGAAGCTTCATTATTGAATGCCCATGAGGAAGCAACAGCAATCTTGGAATGAGCCGTAACTCTCTCTGGAGGCTGCTGTCCAGCAGTCTCATATGCAAAACGTATGAAACTCTTCAGCCAAAAAGAAAGAGAAGTAGCCATAGCTTTCTGTCCCTTGCGTTTTCCTGAGAAAACCACAAATAAAGCAGAAGACTGACGAAAAACCTTAGTCGCCTGCAGGTAAAACTTTAAGGCACGAACCACGTCCAAATTGTGCAGAAGCCGTTCCTTCTGAGAGGTAGGATTAGGACACAAGGAAGGAACAACAATCTCCTGATTAATGTTCCGATCAGAAACAACCTTAGGAAGAAATCCTAATTTAGTACGCAAAGCTACCTTATCTGAATGAAAAATAAGGTAAGAGGACTCATACTGCAAAGCAGAGAGCTCTGACACTCTACGAGCAGAAGAAATAGCAACAAGAAATAAAACTTTCCAAGATAACTTAATATCTAAGGAATGCAAAGGCTCAAACGGAGCCCCTTGAATAACTTTGAGAACCAAATTAAGACTCCATGGAGGAGTAACTGGCTTGAACACTGGCCTGATCCTGATCAAGGCCTGACAAAAAGATTGCACATCTGGAACATCTGCCAGACATCTGTGTAACAAAATAGATAAGGCAGAGATTTGACCCTTTAGGGAACTGGTCGATAATCCTTTCTCCAAACCCTCTTGTAGAAAGGACAAAATTCTAGGAATCCTAAATCTACTCCAGGAGTAGCCCTTGGATTCACACCAAGAGATATTTATGCCATATCTTATGGTAAATCTTTCTAGTTACAAGTTTACGAGCCTGAATCATGGTCTATGACCGATTCTGAAAAAGCCCGCTTGGATAAAAAAAAGGTGTTCAATCTCTAAACAGTCAGTCAGGGCCCTTGAATTAGAAGGTCCTTCCTCAATGGAAGTCTCCAAAGTGGAAGAGATGACATGTCCACCAGATCTGCATACCAAATCCTGTGAGGCCAAGCATTGAGGATTACAGAGGCCCTCTCCTGCTTGATTCGAGCAATAACCCGAGGAAGAAGAGCAAACAGAGGAAATTGGTATGCTAGACTGAGTGTCCAAGGTACCGCCAGGGCGTCTATCAGTACCGCCTGAGGGTGCCTGGACCTCAACCCCTATCTCGGAAGCTTGGCATTCTGCCGAGATGCCATGAGATCCAATTCTGGCTGACCCCATTTGAGAATCAGGCTGGAACACACTTCCGGATGGAGTACCCACTCCACCCGGATGAAAGGTCTGCCTGCTCAGGAAGTCCGCCTGCCAGTTGTCCACCCCTGGGATGTGGATCGCAGACAGACAGCAAGAGTGGGTTTCCACCCACTGAATTATTTTGGTTACCTCTGTCATCACTAAGGAACTCCTTGTTCCTCCCTGATGATTGATGTAAGCCACTATAGTTATGTTGTCCGACTGGAACCTGATAAACTGGATCGAGGCTAACTGGGGCCAGGCGAGATATTGAAGATCGCTCTCAGTTCTAGAATATTTATAGGTAGAACAGACTCCGACTGAGTCAAAACTCCCTGAGCCTTTAGGGAGCCCCAGACTGCTCCCTATCCTAGAAGGCTGTTGTCACAATCACCCAAGATAGTCTGCGAAAGCAGGTACCCTGGGAGAGATGATCCCGAGACAACCACCATTGAAGGGAATCCCTTGTCTCCTGCTCCAGAAGTATTCGAGGAGACAAATACGCATAATCTCCGTTCCATTGCCTGAGCATGTTTAACTGCAGAGGTCTGAGAAGAAACCGAGCAAACGGGATGATGTCCATTGCCGCTACCATCAGCCCGATTACCTCCATGCACTGAGCCACTGATGGCCGAGGAGTGGACTGAAGAGCTAGACAAGTATTGAAAATCTTTGATTTCCTGACTTCTGTCAGAAAAATCTTCATTGATCGGGAATCTATTATGGTTCCCAAGAAAGTTACCCTTGTATTTAGGACTAAGGAACTCTTTTCCAAATTTACCTTCCATCCGTGAGATCGCAGGAAGGATAAAAACATTTCCATATGGGATCTTGCTTGTTGAAAGGATGGCGCCTGGACCAGGATGTCGTCCAGATAGGGCGCCACTGCAATGCCCCATAACCGAAGCACCACAAACAGCGATCCCAGAACCTTTGAGAAAATTCTGGGAGCTGTGGCAAGACCGAAGGGAAGAGCCACGAATTGGAAGTGTTTGTCTAGAAGGGCAAATCTTATAAACTTGTGATGATCCCTATACGTATGTATGTATGTATGTATTGGGTACTTGTAAAGCGCGGCTAATCAACCGTAAGGGTCTCAAGGCGCTGCTCATTTTATCGACCTCGGAGGGATGAAAGGCTGAGTGGACCTCACCGGGGATCGAACCTGCAACCCTTGAGTTGCTACAGAGCTCAGCCACAGTGCATAGCAAGCTGAGCTATCTGTCCTGTGAATGGGAACATGCAAGTACGCGTCGTTTAAATCCACAGTTGTCATAAATTGACCCTCTTGGACTGGAAGAATGGAACGAATAGTTTCCATCTTGAAGGACGGTACTCTGAGGAATTTTTTTAGACTCTTGAGATCTAAAGTAGGCCTGAAGGTCCCCTCTTTTTTGGGAACCACGAACAAATTGGAATAAAATCCCAGACCCGGTTCCCGAATCGGAACAGGAACTATCAATCCCAGGGCAGAGAGGTCTCCTATACAGTGTAAGAATGCCTCTTTTTGTCTGGTCTACAGATAATCTTGAAAGCAGAAACCTGCCTCTGGGAGGAAAACTTTTGAACTCTAGTTTGTATCCCTGGGACACTATTTCTACTGCCCAGGGATCCTGAACATCTCGAACCCAAGCCTGAGCGAAGAAGGAAAGTCTGCCCCTTTCAAGATCCGGTCCCGGATTGGGGGCAGGCCCTTCATGCTGTTCTTTGATTCAATAGCAGGCTTCTTGGGTTGTTTTCCCTTATTCCAAGACTGATGGGGTCTCAATGAAGGTTTAGACTGTTCCTGCTTGGAAGCAGAAGAATTTCCCTTGAAATTTCGAAAGGAACGAAAATGAATCTGTCGTCCCTTTTGTTTCTCTTATCCTGAGGGAGAAGATGACCCTTACCTCCTGTAATATCAGAGATTATTTCCGTCAAGCCAGGTCCAAACAAGGTCTTCCCCTTGTAAGGAATTGCTAAAAGCTTAGACTTAGAGGATACGTCCGCAGACCAAGGTTTTAGCCATAAGGCTCTGCGAGCTAGAACAGAGAAACCTGAAATCTTTGCTCCCAGTTTGATAACTTGAAGGGAAGCATCCGTAATAAAGGAATTAGCCAATTTAAGAGCTTTTATCCTATCCTGGATTTCATCCAGGGGAGTTTTTGTCCTAATCGCATCAGAAAACGCATCAAACCAATATGCCCCCGCACTAGTGATGGTAGCAATGCACACAGCTGGCTGCCATTGTAAGCCCTAGTGTACATACATCTTTTTAAGTAACCCCTCTAATTTTTTATCCATAGGATCTTTGAAAGCACAACTATCCTCTATGGGTATAGTAGTTCTCTTGGCTAAGGTGGAAACAGCTCCTTCCACCTTGGGGACTGTTTGCCAAGCCTCCTTAACCGAGTCGGCTATGGGAAACATCTTTTTAAATATAGGAGATGGAGAAAAAGGTATACCCGGTCTCTCCCACTCCTTAGCAATGATCTCAGAAGCTCGGTCTGGTACCGGAAAAACCTCTATCGAGGAAGGCACCTCAAAATATTTGTTCATCTTACTGGATTTCTTGGGATTAATGACGACAGTGGAGTTGCTGTCGTCCAGAGTAGCTAAAACCTCCTTAAGTAGCAGACGGAGGTGTTCTATCTTAAACCTGAAGGATTTTCCTCTTACACTTTCCCTGCAACATTGGGAAAGCAGACAACGCATCTGAAACTGCAGAAGACATGAGAGAAGCAATGTCTTTTAAAGTAACTCCAGCGGGAGCTAGAGAGGAAGCGCAGGGCACTGCATGTGAGGGCGGTAAAATCTGGGACGCTTGAGGAGAAAGCTGCGGCATATATTGAACATTGTCATTAGATTCCTGAACAGCATCCTCTTTATAAAATGTTGGCTCAGAATTTTTTTTATCCCTGTAGCTTAAAGTCCTCTCAATACATGAGGAACAGAAAGGGATTGGTGGTTCCACATTGGCATCAAAACGTAAAGAACAAGTGACGCTTTGCAAGGCCTCTTAGTCCATTCTGACAATTAAACAATTTTTCATAAATCTTTAATAAAAACATACTGTCCCTTTAAATTTTAAAACTAACTTTTTTTCTTTTAATTGTCAAATGAAGTTAGACAGGCTAGAAGGCTAAACTAAAACTACAGAGCACCTCTACCCCTCAGCAATACTTTGCTGAGGTGCCTACCTGACCAATGAAACCTCTGAGCAGGAGCCGATTCAGATCCGGGACTCGCAGCAGAAGAAGAGTACAGTCTCTGTTTAGACGCGCAAATTGATTCTGAGATGCGTATTAGACCAATATCGACATAAGCACTTCCCCTCCGTTGTCAGAAGAAAAGGAAAAAAAAGGCACGCACACACAAATGCCGCCTCCTCTTGTCCCGCCCACTGTGGGCATAGCCAACGTAACGATATCCCGGTCTGTATACTTGTTAAAGTAAATGCCAGGAGATATAATCACTGCCATTACAGAAAAATCTGCCCCAGTGCCTGCGACTCTGCTGTCTCATAGTGTCTCCTGATAACCAGGAGAATTTATGTAATACAATATAAAGTGCCCCTTTCAAATAAAGGTTCCCTTATATGTCCCTCATATGAAATAATGTGCCCAACTTTTTCTGACTCCGTTATCCCAGGAATCAAGTCAGCACTTTACCTCCTCAACAGCAAGGCAGATCCCAGGTTTGAGAGGTCCTCTCCCTCACATGGACCTGTGGCAAAAAAAAAGAAAGGACTGAGTAATACTTCTCAGTTTTTCCAAGTTAGGGCAGCATCAGTATGGGAGGTGCAGTGAGAATTATGTCTCACAAGTTCCCATTGCTCTAAAGCCACCACTACTGCCCTACTGAAGAGACTGATATGGACTACGGCTACACCCTAGAACAAAGCAGCACTATCTTGTACTACTTTAAAAATAATAAACTCTTCATTGAAGAATCTTTTATAACACCTAACATTACCACCTCATTGAACTTAACGTACAAAGAGAATGACTGGGTTGGGAGGGAAAGGAGGTGATATTTAACAGCTTTGCTGTGGTGCTCTTTGCCGCCTCCTGCGGGGCAGGAGTGGTATTCCCAATAGTGATTAAAGGAACAGTCTAGTCAAAATTAAACTCATGATTCAGATAGGGCATGATATTTTAAACAACTTCCCAATTGACTTATTAAATTTGCTTTGTTCCCTTGGTGGTATTTTTGAAAAGCTAAACCTAGGCAGGCTCAAACTGATTTCTAAACCATTGAAAACCGCCTCCTAGCTCAGAGCATTTGAAAGTTTTTCACAGTTAAACAGTACTAGTTCATGTGTGTCATATAGATAACATTGTGCTCACTCCCGTGTAGTTATTTAGGAGTCTGCACTGGTTGGCTAAACTGTATGTCTGTCAAAAGCAGTCTGCAGAGGCTTAGGTACAAGGTAATCACAGAGGTAAACCATATATTAAATATAACTGTGCTGGTTATACAAAACTGGGGGATGGGTAATAAAGGGATTATCTATCTTTTTAAACAAAAATTCTGGTGTAGACTGTCCCATTAAGATGATCCATGGACTCATTGTGTCATTAAAAAGAAACAAAATGTATGTGTGTATATATAGGAAGTGCACTCTCAGGTCTTTCACAGCAAAGGTTACTTTATTGATGTAACGTTTTCGGAGGACTTGCCTCCTTCATCAGCATAGTGAATTAAACACTAAACACAAAATAAATAGTGTCATACTTACAATTAACATTCAAAACCATTCCCCTTTCCCTTGGCGCCAAACTGCCGATGTTTGAACGCATACTGCGTTCCACCGGCGATAAGAACCAGAAGTGGTGTGCAACATCACTTCCGGGAGACAAATATTACTAACAATGTTGACGATATTAGTACAATTAATTGTGTGAAGTGAATCAAAAAAATTTTTTCAAAGCGTGTCCACTGGGTGTTTCATAATAACAACATGTGTAAGTGCAGATACTGTTAATCTGAAAAAACAGAGCCTGTGCCGCAAATAAGTATTCTTCAACAACGGGTTGCCCATTGCCATGGCGACTGATGTACACTAATCGTGCCCCACTAGCATACTGAAAACACTCTTTCAAAAATTGTTTACACTAAATTTGTGCAGTAACCTATGTACTTTGAACAGTGCAATATTTAATCATACACAAATGTGTTTAAGAAAAACAGAAAAAAATAAAAAAACATATAGGAAAATACATTGCCTGTTTTGGTAGAGTGTAGTTTTGGATTTAAACAGAAAATTTAAAGTTATACACTGCTGCATTGAAATATCATCCCTACTTCTTTTGGGTGAGGAATACCTTTAAAGATTGCTAGATTACACCTAAGTAATGCGGACATATTCCTCACGATTGCAGTGTATACACACTTACCAGGGTGATAATGTATATTGGGTATATATAGGGTAGGAGAACCCTAATAACATAATTTTAAATGATATGTAAGAACCCTATACTTTGTAAGCTCCTAGTTATTTCAATAGGCAACCCAATAATAGAATCCCCCCAGTTATGGTTGTCTGGCTAGCTATGACTAGGTCATTCACTCCATGAACCTTAGTTTTTGCTAAAAACAATGTTACCACACATTTCACACTTAACCCCTTATTGAATATATCTGCTTCAATAAGGATCACAAAAAAAAATCCTACCTAGACTACTATGACTCTGTGAGTTCTGGGCTCGACAAATCCCGTTAAGGGGGGTGGACTTGCCCAGTTACACTCACAGCACCAGGTATGGGGGACTATGGCACTTCCAGTTCCTGAGTGGAAGCCAAGTAGTGGTGCCTTGGAGTTACCATGCACTCCTTAACACACATAGCCATTCCATCATTACAAGGCTCACTGAATTGGTTAAACAGCCATGTAACTTACAACGAATGCCTTATAAAACCATATGGGTATGATGGTCAAAAATTCAAGCATCTAAGGACAACCCATATAGGTCAACCTAGGTGGATAAAATACTTTTATTTTCTACAATCCACAGAGTGTATCAAATCCAACAAAGATGTAAAGATACGATGATGTTCTAAGAACAGTTAGAAGATGCAGTAGAGTGATACAATATGTGAAACAATATCCTGAAGAAACATGGGAGTAATACTTGACTACAGTCGGTTCTATGACAAGAAGGACATGATACATCCTAGGAATTATAGAGTCATACCATCACCCAGCGGGACTTTTGCATTGAATGCAAGAACCATAATTTATGTTTATTTTAATTTTTATTTCCCTTTTTTGTGATCCTTATTGAAGCAGATATATTCAATAAGGGGTTAAGTGTGAAATGTGTGGTAACATTGTTTTTAGCAAAAACTAAGGTTCATGGAGTGAATGACCTAGTCATAGCTAGCCAGACAACCATAACTGGGGGGATTCTATTATTGGGTTGCCTATTGAAATAACTAGGAGCTTACAAAGTATAGGGTTCTTACATATCATTTAAAATTATGTTATTAGGGATCTCCTACCCTATATATACCCAATATACATTATCACCCTGGTAAGTGTGTATACACTGCAAGCGTGAGGAATATGTCCGCATTACTTAGGTGTAATCTAGCAATCTTTAAAGGTATTCCTCACCCAAAAGAAGTAGGGATGATATTTCAATGCAGCAGTGTATAACTTTAAATTTTCTGTTTAAATCCAAAACTACACTCTACCAAAACAGGCAATGTATTTTCCTATATGTTTTTTTATTTTTTTCTGTTTTTCTTAAACACATTTGTGTATGATTAAATATTGCACTGTTCAAAGTACATAGGTTACTGCACAAATTTAGTGTACACAATTTTTGAAAGAGTGTTTTCAGTATGCTAGTGGGGCACGATTAGTGTACATCAGTCGCCATGGCAACGGGCAACCCGTTGTTGAATAATACTTATTTGCGGCACAGGCTCTGTTTTTTCAGATTAACAGTATCTGCACTTACACATGTTGTTATTATGAAACACCCAGTGGACACGCCTTGAAAAAAAATTTTTGATTCACTTCACACAATTAATTGTACTAATATCGTCAACATTGTTAGTAATATTTGTCTTCCGGAAGTGATGTTGCACACCACTTCCGGTTCTTATCGCCGGTGGAACGCAGTATGCGTTCAAACATCGGCAGTTTGGCGCCAAGGGGAATGGTTTTGAATGTTAATTGTAAGTATGACACTATTTATTTTGTGTTTAGTGTTTAATTCACTATGCTGATGAAGGAGGCAAGTCCTCCGAAAACGTTACATCAATAAAGTAACCTTTGCTGTGAAAGACCTGAGAGTGCACTTCCTTTTGGCTGCTATTTGTTGTTTAAAGTTGCACCCAGGCAGTTTTCCACTTGTGGGTAGGATCTGGAGTTTTGGATATATATATATATATATATACACACACACACATTTATTTATATGTAGTCCAGGGTGTGTGCACTCACAAACCGTCCACAACTGCAAGGGTGCTATAAAATAGTGATAAGGTGTTGAAATAAGCACTCACTGGACTTCAGCTAACTGACAGCAAAAGTATTCTTTAATGTGACGTTTCGGGACACAAACAGTCCCTTCCTCTGACAAGCAACCAGTGTAAACTGCAAACTTTTAAAGATCTTTGTGACACTCCCCCTTGTTCACAGCCAATCCCAGCTGCCTGTGTGCAAACAGCTTAGTGACCTCATCAATAAACATATTTGCAATATTAAAATGTGTTCATTGTATTATTGTGTAAATCCAAAATAAATAAAAGTGAAAATATACGTTATGTGATGCCACTAAGTTGATCAGCAGTGATACAACATGAATAAAATAACAATTCAATATAAAATAACTCCCGTGTATACCATGCCCTTTCTTGGCAACCAATAAGGACCTCTTATTCATAACACTCCCTAATCATCCTCCAATTAAATGTTTGATAATGAGCCTATCTGCACCGTCCTGAAGATTGGATTAGCTGTGTTAGTCCAGTAGATAAGATGCTCAAATAACAAAGTATTGCAGTATGCAGTGATACCTTTTTTATTGGACTAACATAATATTTCAAGGACAAGCCTTCGAGAGTTTTCCACCCTTCCTCAGGTCTGAAGCAATACTGTATTGCTTCAGACCTGAGGAAAGGAGGAAAACTCTCGAAAGCTTGTCTTTGAAATATTATGTTAGTCCAATAAAAAAAGGTATCACTGCATACTGCAATACTTTGTTATTTGAGAGAGATATATATATATATATAATCTTGAGAATGAAAGTCCAGAGCGAAGTAAAACTTAAATCCTTTATTATATCCACTTATGGTAAAAAACATGGATGCACCAAAAACATTTAAAAATAACACACACGTAAGCAAAAGGCTGACAATGTTTCGGCCTCTTGCCGTAATCAAAGCTGACATTGTGCAAACGTGTTAGCGATTTAAAGGGACATCTGTCCTCTCATAGGTTAACAATATACCAATCACAGTTGTTTTCTTAAAATGCTGCAATTAACCTCTTATACACTGATCTGCCCTGACTGCAATAATAGTCGCATATGATTCTTCCCTGCTGCAAACAACAGGTACTGAATAAAACATAATACATTTCAATTTTGAATATCCGATATACAAATAGTGAGAAGTTACACGAAAAGTTTGGCTATCATGAGAATGAGAATGAAATTTATGTAACATTTGGGAAAATATATTATGTGCAAATTGGTTTGGAGTACCGATAAGTGGAAAAGGTTAGTACAGTAAATTGTTATTATATCTGGTATATTAAATAACAAGGAATATAGACCGTGCTATGCACATATTTGTTGAATCTATGTACAACATAATAAACGACATTAGGAATTGTGACTAGTATTCCAGCGTGTAATATTACAGCATATAATACGTTTGTCCAGATATGGCTAATCAAATAATATATCAATGGACCAAAAAACTATTTACTAAATAATTGTTCCACATAGAGGAACTCCAAGTATATCAGTTAGGAAAATGGCACAAGTAAATATTCAATTCCATCAAACAATCTTAGTATACATGATCAAAATATATATATAAAAGAGATGGACTTAGGAATAAATGTTACCAGTATATACCCTCCATAGCACCACTTATAATGGTAAATTGATACTAAGCTGTACTATTTTTAAATTTGAGAAACAATGGGACCTAGAGTACCAAATCTAAAACCAGAACACACCTGTTATGATGAAACAATTATGGAACATTATTTCCAATAATTGATAAGGTCGTATTCAGAATTGAGACCTAAGGGGACCCGTGTCTGTAACCGAAATATCCAAAACATTTCACGTTTCCCTAATGCCTTGTATCTGTCCCCACCTCTAGGGGGGCTTTTAACACATTCAATGGCTTGCCATTTTAAAGTATGATTGCTTTTAGCATGAATATTCTTGAAGTGTTTGACCAGCGGCGTGGTGGCCTCACCAATCTTGATCGAGGATAGGTGATTCCTTATCCTGGTGTTAACATCATTAGTGGTTGGTCCCACATACTGCAGATGACACTCTACGCAGGTCAAAACATATAGGACATAGGAGGATGTACAGTTGAGGCACGAACCAATATTAAATTCTTCATGAGTAAGGAACGAAATTTGTCCGAAAATATACCAAATTCACAAGGTCTACATCTGGTTCTGCCGCATCTGTACATCCCCCTATGTCTAAGCCAGGAGCCCTGTAGGGATGAGTCAGAGAGGGCAACTCGGAAGGTGAAAGTAAATTTCCTAAAGTCCTACTCTTTCTGTAGGAACAGCGTAAGCCATTATCAACACATTCAGTAAGTTTGTCATCGGCTGCAAGCATCTTAAAATGTTTCCTTACAATTCCACAAATGCTCTTATATTCCTCACTGTATTCAGTGACAAAGGTGACTTGATCTTTATGTGTGGACTCTACCCTCTGTGTTTTGTCATCACTGGTTGTATGGTGTAGTAGAGAATGTCGGTCTAAGCAATCCACTGCCTTTACTGCTCTATCCAAGACATGTCTAGGGTACCCCCTTTGTTGTAATCTCTCTCGCATATCTGTTCTGTTTAATGTAGGTACTTTCTTCTGTACAATTTCGCTTGATTCTGATAAATTGTCCCTTAGCGACCGCAAATGGTACATGCTTAGGGTGGCAACTACTAGCGTGCAAAATTGTATTTTTGGTAATTGGTTTCCTGTAAAGATCACTTACTATCTGTCCATCACTGTTAGCTGTTAAAGTAAGATCTAGATAGTTGATGGTAGTTTCAGGTTTCTCATGAGTGAATTTTAAACCCACAGAGTTCTCATTCAGGTAGTCTATAAAGGTTTCTACCAGATGTTGGTCCACCTGCCAAATGAAAATCAGGTCGTCAATATAACGCCTATAAAAGGCAATATGACTTTTGAAGGCATTCCCATCTCCAAAGATGTGGGACAGCTCCCACCACCACATGAAAAGGTTAGCGTAGGAGGGGGCAAACTTCGCCCCCATCGCTGTCCCACATCTCTGGAGATAGAAC
>NC_069509.1:33590544-33664894 GCF_027579735.1 Bombina bombina
AAATATCTAGCCCACTTCCCTGCACCCGCTAATCCACCCTTCCTACCCAACCCCCCCCCCCCCAGTTTACTCTTCTTACACCAAATTCTCTAAAGCTCTCAATTTGATGTACAATTTTTAAAAGCAGAGCTAGCATTTTCTGGCCCAGTCGCCCTCCCTTTGTCACCATCATAAGTCTATCCTTCCTACCCCACTTCCCTCGGTCTGCCGATCTACAAACCTCCACCTGTCTAGACGGCATTTCTACACAGTTTTTCTCCTCCTATCCAGCAACCTTTCCTACCAACCATCACTCTTGCCCATCTACCCTTCTTACTCTGCTCTATATTTGCTCTGTCCACAAATTTCTCTCTTATTTTAAAAAGCCAAAACATTAAAACATTTTTGGAGGTCAAATGTTATAAAAATGTAATTTAAATGTGTGCATTTCCATACAAATTCTCATATATAAGCAATGTAGGTAAATACCCACCTCATATGCTACCCCCATCAACATCTTCCATCCAAAACACGCTCATCTTGTCACCACTTTACAGCTGATGTGGAGGAACAGCGGTTTGAGACTTGCACATCAACTCACCATCCTATACCATCTCCCTTAAACTGTCTGCATCTAACACACTACCTCCCAGTAGTTTGCTATCTATCACTTATACTCTTTGTAATTTGCCATGTGCCACATGTCCCTCCAACTCACTGCCTGCTGATCTCACCCCACTTATCTTCAACTCTCCGCCCTTCCTACACTATGTATCCAGCTCTCCCACAAGCTCTCAGTCTGCCTTACACACACTACCTTCCAGCACTCACGCACTAACTCTTAAACTGACCATCTGCTGTGCCAACACCATGTGCCTCAAACTCCCCATCTAGACTTCTAACACTATTTCCCTCCAACACTACACCCTAGTAATACATTGCTTGCCCTTCCATTCCATTCTCTCCACTGCTTACACAAATCACCTCCCTCCAACTCAACCTAACTTGATATGCGACCAATCCACCATGTTGCTCCCATATTATCTCCATCTACTCCCTCAACACCCAACAGTCTATTATATGTAACGCTATAAATGAAAACAACTCACTATTCGCCTGTCACAAAATCACCATCTATATGTTTGTAAAAAACACCAAAATCCAGAGGCGTCCTGTGCCATTTAAGATGATTGCCATAGTCTTCACTCCATGCCCCATCTCTACACTCACCAGTTACACCCAAGTCTTCCAGTTCCTTCTTAAGGACCTCTACCATAGACTTCACTGAGCGGCAATTCTGCAGCAGTTTTTTGTAGTTCCTCCGTGCCCCACAGGTCAAGATGTATCGCTTCAAACGGGCAACAGAGGGGTGATTTTCTTTAGAGGAACTCTGAAGAAAGGAGGAAGAGAACACATAATAAAAAGATGGCGTGGTGAGAAAAGAGTCATCTAGATTTAGGTCGGTTTCCCCTAATATTTACATGATTCAGATTTAGCCAAGCTTACCGTGTCCGGTTTACTATTGCTGTTCTTCCCTCCTTCGCTGGGCTCTGATGAGTCAGACGCATCACTCTTCTCTGCATCCTCTTTGCCTTTTGTATCCTTTTTTGTTGCCGCTTTCCTTTCACTTGCACCACCTTCCCCTTCTTTCTTGACTTTACTTTTTTTAATGCTGGCCTCAGATTCCTCACTATCTGTCTCTGCGTCACCCTGTCGCTTTCCTGTTTTGGCACTTTTGACTTCCTCCTCCTCTGGTGCACTCTCTTCTGACTCATGCTTATCCTCTTCACTCTCACTATCTGTCTTTGAAGCATTCTCTTCTTTCTTTATTGTTACCTCTGGTTCACTGTCTGAAGATCTTGTCTTAGACCCTCTGTTAGTTTCCTTCCCTCTCTTAAAGGTCTTCTTCGCATTGGGACTCTCATCTGCACTCTCGCTGCTCCCTTCCTCTTCAATCTCAGTATTGGTCGTCTTCTTACTTGGTGTTCTTGTTTGCCTCGTGTCTTGTATTTCTTCTTCACTTTCCGAGTCTTTCTTTTGCACAATCTTACTCGTTTTGCCATCTCTCTTGCCTTTCTGGGGCATCTTTTTTGGTTTTACTTTACTAATTTCTTCTTCCCTCTCACTGTCTGTCTCTTTCTTTATCTTTGACTCACGCTTGCTTGTTTTGTTGCCACTCTTGGCTTTCTGTGGCAATGTCCTCCGGTTTCCTTTACCATTTTCTTCTTCACTCTCACTTTCGGAATCTTTTTTTTGCACACTCTTACTCCTTTTGAGATCTCTCGTTGCCTTCTGGGGTGACCTTTTCCACTTTCCTTTACTTATTTCGCCTTCGCTCTCACTGTCTGAGTTTCTTTTTTGCACGCTCTTAGTCATTTTGCCACCTCTCTTGCCTTTCTGAGGTGTCTGTTTTCTTTTACTATATTCTTCTTCACTCTCACTATCCGTCTCTTTCTTTATCTCTGACTCACTCTTGCTTTCTTCAGCCTCACTATCTGACTCTTTCCCACTTGCACTCTCCTGGTTGGCATCACTTTCTTCGCTGTTATCTTTCTCTGTCTTTTTACTCACTTTCTTTTTCTTTCTGACTGGTTTATCATCCTCACTGTCTGTCTCATTCTCACTACTGTATTCTTTCTTTTTCACACCCTCTCTCTTTGCCACTACTTTTGTTTTTTGTAATTTATTTCTAGGTGTTCTTTTCTTTGTTGCCTTCATCCCTTCAATTTCATTGTCTGAATTATCCAGGCATATGGCTTTTTTATTTGCCGCAGCAGATTCCTTTGCCTTCTCTTTTCTAGGACCATTCTTTTCAGAAGATGATGATATTTCGGACTCACTCTCGCTGTCTTTAGCCTTGTTTTCCTTTTGAGTATTTTTCTCTCCGTGCTGCATGTTTGGGCATTTCTCTGCCTTACTAAACTCTTCATCACAAACTTTCTTTGCTGGAATCTCAGATACTGCGGTCTCTGAAGAGCTTCCTGAAAGTCTCTTCCCATCCCTTGAAGATGGTTCAATTCCAGAATCCTCCTCTTCTGACTTATTTCCTGAAACAATCACGCAGTTACTATCTGTAGGTGATAGACAATTAGTAATTCCTCACACCATATACATTATATATATATATAAAAAAAAATCACTGAAGATTACATAAATATGCCCAGAAGTATTGCCTTTAAGCAATGTTACACTGGTATTTCACTCTTCTGTTCTCAAGCAGTGTTATTATAAAGAAAAAGTGGAAGGTTATATTCCAAAGGATATAGGGCGACCACGCAGTCTGCTAAACGCTTGCAACATGAAATAATGTGATTGACATAACTTTAGAAACGCCTGCTAAACTGAAGCTCATTATATTTATTTTATTTTAATTATTAGAATATCTGAGAGGGGGCAGGAAAGTGTTGGGTATCATTATAGAGATGTCTCAGACATTAGCACTTGTGAAACCTGCTGCGTGTGTTCCACTAAGTGCTGATGCCGAACGTAGCTGCACTCTTCTGCCTTTGCACCAGTGTATGCTAATATAAAACACCTTATTTGAAACCTGAAGATAAGTAATAAGTGCATAGTTTAATCACTGCATTGCATTATAAGCGGATTACTTATTTACATTTTTGCAACAAGTTTATTATAAACACTTATTATTCTACTGCATTCTAATGTATGAGAATTTCCCTAGTTTGCACGTGCCCCAGTGCACAACACTATCCCAGACCATAGTATAAATACGTTCTCACTGTTACCTCATTACACTCACAAAATTCTAATGTATAATACAAATGACATTCTGCAAGGCCAAATAAGACCTCTTCCAGCCTCCTCAATCCTTACCCTCCAGACATTTCTTCTTATCAGGGGGTTCTTTGGCCCCTTTGTCACTGTCACTGCTACCTCTGGGTCTTTTCTGCACTTTCTTAATAAGTGGTTCATCATCACTGGATTCCTCTTCCTGTAAAAACAAATAATGCAAGAATGTTATCCATCTGCAAGAGCACTAGAGGGCAGAACTATTTCCTCCCATGTAGTGCTCGAGCTGCATACCTAGGTATCTCTTCAACACAGAATATCATGGGAACGAAGCAAATTTGATAATAGAAGTCAATTGGAAAGTTTTTTTTTAATGCTGTGCTCTGCCTAACAAACATTTTGGGCTTCATACCCCTTTAATATTAAAAAAAAATAAACTGCAATGTGACTTGACAGAGAATGGTTTAATGCCTCGGATTGCCCTTAACGTCGCTATAAATTAACACATTTATATAAAAGAGTTTAAGTCAGTCTGTGTTTTTTTATAACGGGAATCGTCACTACTATTATTCAATCATTAGGAAATACTGCGGCTTATGGAGCAGAGCAGTACATTTCTTGCCTCCTCCAATCATGAGAGGCGATTGCTTCTCAAATATCAATTGTAGTATCATCCACATATGATCAAACTTTGTACCTTTGCAGTGATGGCTGCTGCAGTCAGGAAAGTCCCCCCCCTGCTGTGTGCCATATGCTTCAGTCGGAACACTTGCACATGCACACAGTAATTCTCCTTCTCCAGTACAGACCAACCTAAAGTCACCTTCTCTTGCACACATCAGCTTAGGAGTGCTGCACCGTGGGAGATTAATGGTCAACTGAAATCTTCCATGCAGAGCATCTAATGAGAGCACAGGGGGAAGGGGGGGTTGAATTTTTGTGACAGGATCTAGAGGATACACAGAGCGAGACAGCAGAGACATGAAAGACTGGTCTTCTCTCTTTCACATTAAGGATTTGTTAATATCTTAAAGTGATGGCAACTACAAGTGTTTGTGAAACGTTAGGATTTACCATTGGAACAAATAAAGCTCCTTTATTTGTTTGAACGCACTGAGCTGCTTAAGCAGCCCACGGCAGAGCGCTATTTTGTTGTTAGGTGATCTTAGCCAATAGCGTGCTAGCTATCTAGCATTGGCGCCAACTGGCTCGCATGGCTATTGGCTAAGAGGTGGAAACGTAACTTCACAGCAAAATAGCGTTCTGTCGTGGGCGGCCTTAGCTGCTCAGTGCAGCGAACGCTTCAAACAAATAAAGAACTTTCAGCATGAAGTATTTTATACTTCATGACTGAAAGGCCCTTTATTTGTTCCAATGGTAAATCCTAGCATTTCACAAACAATAAGATTTACAATCACTTTAAATCCCACATGCCAAAGAGAAAGATTTATATGCTGGACATAGTCTCATCAACTGAAGAGCAGTTGTAAGATAAAATACACTATTATAAACAGCCCACCTATAGGGCTAGATTTATTAAAGCTGAGGCGGACAGGGGCGCGTATACGCGCCCCTGTACGCCTCAGCTCGCCTGTAGCGGGGCGAAATTACCCGCAGGTATTCGCCATTGCACACAAGCGCAATTTTGCGCTTGCGTGCAATCCCGCCCCCTGCCCGCGTACAGCCAATCAAGAGCGGGTAGGAGCGGTCAATCTCCTTGGTCTGACTAGACCGAGGAGATCGAATTTCGCCACCTTAGGGGTGGCGGAGAGGTTAGGGAAGCGGCGGTCTGGTGACCACTGCTTGATAAATTACGGCGAGCAAGTTCTTGTGAGAACTTGCAGCCGTAGGGCTTTAATAAATCTAGCCCATAGTATGCGCTTGCACACAGATTCACTGAAGTGTTTTTTTTCATTGATGGTGTCAGTCAGG
Source organism: Bombina bombina (assembly GCF_027579735.1). Taxonomy (NCBI): domain Eukaryota; kingdom Metazoa; phylum Chordata; class Amphibia; order Anura; family Bombinatoridae; genus Bombina; species Bombina bombina. The sequence goes on from NC_069509.1 coordinate 33,596,206, forward strand.
TATAGGCATTTGGTAATAAAACTTAAATGGCAAGAAACTACATTCAGTAAAGAGGTCACAGTGAATACTAGAGAGGAATAAAAATCTGAATCTATTAAGATACAATCACAGAAATTTAGAAGAGAAGTTAACAAGCGTGAAACAGCAGAACCAGTAAGGAAATGGAATGAACAAATAAATTGTGTACAACAATCCAACAATGTAGAACCTAGAAGATTTTTTTAGGAGCTATGGCCACCGGCTACAGGAATTTGCCAATTCCTGATTTAGAAATTGCAGAAATGCTAATATAGCCTGCTGTCTATTAATCACATTATTAGTTTAGCCATATGAGGACAGGAACCTAATCCGGTTTCTAATAGCATTACGCCATACTCACTTTCAGAGGTCTACCTATTCATCAAATTTGCTTTGTTCTCTTAGTATTCTTTGTTGCAAGCTAAACCTTTGTAGGCTCATGCTAAATTTCTAAGCCCTTATTCTCTGTGCATTTTGACAGTTTTTTTTTTTTTACAGCTAGAAAGTTCATGTGTGCCATATAGATAACATTGTGCTTACTCCCTTGGAGTTACCTAGACATCAGCAATGATTGGCTAAAATGCAAGTCTGTCAAAAGAACAGAGATAAGGGGCAGTCAGCAGAGGCTTAGATACAAGGTAATCACAGAGGTAAAAAGTATATAAATATAACAGTGTTGGTTATGCAAATGGGTAATTATGGGGAATGGGTAATAAAAGGAATTATCTATCTTTTTAAACAATAACAATTCTGGAGTAGACTGTCCCTTATCTTACTTTACCCAGAGCATCCAATCCGTCCACTGGTGGGATATTCAACTCCTGGCCAGCAGGAGGAGGCAAAGAGCACCCCAGCAAAGCTGTTAAGTGTAACTTCCCTTACCCATAATCCCCAGTCATTCAGCCGAAGGAAAATGGTAAAAAGAAGAAACACAAGGGTAATAGAGGTGCCTGAGGTTTACTCAAAAAAACTGCAGAATTAGAATTTAAAAAGGAGGGCGGGGTCGTGGACTCTCCATGCCCGGAAAGAAATTTGTCAAGTAAGCATACATTTTGTTTTCTTTCATATGGCATGGAGAGTCCACAACATCATTCCAATTACTAAAGGGAACCAATACCCAAGCTAGAAGACACGGAATGAAAAGGGAGGGAGAGCAAGGCAGGAGGACCTAAACAGAAGGCACTACTGCTTGAAGATACTTTCTCCCAAAAAAGAATGAAAAGGCAAAAGAATGAAATTTGTAGAATTTGTAAAAAGTATGCAAAGTGGACCATGTTGCCGCCTTAAAAATCTGTTCCACAGAAGCTTCATTTTTGAAAGCCCAAGATGAGGAGACAGCCCTAGTGGAATGAGCCGTAATTCTCTCAGGAGGCTGTTGTCCAGCTGACTCATAAGCAAAACGAATCATACTTCTCAACCAGAGCGAAAGAGTAGTAGAAGTGGCCTTCTGACCCTTACGCTTTCCAGAGAAAACAACAAACAGGGCATAAGATTGCCGAAAATCTTTAGTAGCATGCACAACCATCCAGGTTATGCAACAGACGTTCCTTATGAGGAGGAGGATTAGGACAAAAAGAAGGAACAACAATTTCCTGAATAAGGTTTCGATCCGACACCATCTTAGGGGAAACCCAAATTTTGTACAAAAGACTGCCTTATCTGCATGAAAAATAAAAGGTACAGGAATCACACAGCAGAGCTGAAAGCTCAGAAACTCTTGGAGCGGAAGAAATTTTAAGGAGAAACAAAACCTTCCAAGATAATTTTATATCAACAACATGCATCGGCTCAAACGGAGCCTGCTGCAAAACTTTAACTAGGTTAAGGCTCCAAGGAGGAGCTACAGGTTTAAACACAGGCCTGATTCTGACCAGGGCCTGAACAAAAGCTTGAACATCTGGTAAATCTGCCAGACGTTTGTGCAAAAGAATAGAATTGCAGAAATCTGACCCTTTAGAGTACTGACTGACAAACCTTTCTCCAGGCCATCCTGAAGAAAGGATAACATTTGGGGAATCCTCACCCGGGCTCCAGGAGAAGCTCTTAGATTCGCCCCAAAAAAGGTATTTACGCCATACCTTATGTTAAATCCTGCGAATAACATGTTTACGAGCCTAAAGCATAGTATTAATGGCCGTTTCAGAAAAAACACATCTAGACAGGACTAGGCCTTCAATCTCCAGTCAGCTTCAGAGAATCTAGATTTGGATGGAGGAAAAGACCCTGAACTAGAAGGTCCTTCTTCAGAGGTAACCTCCAAGCTGGAAGAGTGGACATCTTCACCAGATCCTGTGAGGCTAGGCAGGAGCTATGAGAGAATCAGACGCTCTCTCCTGTTTGATACGAGCAATGACTCGTGGAAGGAGAGCAAACTGAGGAAACAGGTATGCTAGACCGAAATTCCAAGAACTGCCAGAGCATCTATCAGAGCGGCCTGAAGATCTCTTGACTTTGATCCGTACCTTGGAAGCTTGACGTTTTGACGAGACACCATCAGATCCAACTCTGGAACCCTCCACCTGAGGGTTATTCTTGAGAACACTTCCGGATGGAGAGCCCACTCCCCAGGATGAAAAGTCTGTCTGCTCAGAAAATCCGCCTCCCAATTGTCCACTCCTGGAATGTGGATGGCAGATAGGAGACAATCGTGAGCTTACGCCCACTGCAGAATGCAAATCACCTCCTTCATGGCCAAGGAACTCTGAGTTCCTCCCTGGTGGTTGATGTAAGCCACTGAGGTGATGTTGTCCGACTGGAATCTGATAAACCAGACTAAAGATAATTGAGGCCAAACTGTCAAGGAATTGAAGATTGCTCTCAACTCCAAGAGAAGACTCTTCCCGAGACCACAGGCCCTGAGCTTTTAGAGAACCCGAAACAACTCCCCAGCCTAACAGGCTGGCGTCCGTAGTCACAATCTCCCAGGAAGATCTCAGGAAGCAAGTGCCCGAGACAGATGTTCCTGTGAAATCCACCACGAAAGAAAGCTTCTTGTTAGGGGATCCAGATTTATCATCTGTGATAAATCTGAATGGTCTCCTTTCCATTGGCTGAGAATGCAAAGCTGCAGAGGTCGTAGATGGAACCAAGCAAAAGGAATGATGTCCATGGAAACCACCATCAGACCAATCACTTCCATGCATTGAGCCACTGATGGACGAATAGCAGACTGGAGAGAAAGGCAAGAAGCCAGAAGTTTGAATTTTCTGATGTCCATCAGAAAAATCTTCATGGACAGGGAATCTATGATTGTCCCTAGGAAACACACTCTTGTAGCTGGAACTAGAGAACTCTTTTCCAGATTCACTTTCCACCCATGGTAACGTAGAAAAGACAACAACATCTCTGTATGAGATTTTGCTAGTTGAAAAGATGATGCCTGAACCAAGATGTCGTCTAGATAAGGCTCCACAGCAATTCCCTGGGATCTGATCACTGCCAATAGAGCCCCCAGAACCTTTGTGAATATTCTGAGAGCCGTGGCAAGACCAAACGGGAGTGCAACAAATTGGAAATGCTTGTCCAGAAAGGCAAACCATAGAAATGGGTGAGGATCCCTGTGAATGGGAACATTTAAATATGCGTCCTTCAGGTCTATGGTCGTTATGAACTGACCTTCCTGAACCAATGGAAGAATGGAACGAATAGTTTCCATCTTGAAGGTCGGACCCCTGAGGAATTTGTTGAGGCACTTTAAGTCTAGGATTGGACGGAAAGTTCCCTCCTTTTTGGGAAACACAAATAGATTTGAATCCTTGACCTTGTTCCTCTAGAGGGACTGGTACAATAACTCCCAGTGAGAATAAGTCTACACAATTTAAGAGGGCCTCTCTCTTTACCTGGTTTGAGGATAGTCTTGACAGGAGAAATCTGCCCCTTGGAGGGCAAGACTTGAATTCTATTTTGTAACCCTGGGATACTATGTCCACAGCCCACGGATCTGGACATCGCATATCCAAGCCTGTCTAAAAAATAGAAAGCCTGCCCCCCACTTGATCCAAAATCAGATCGGGGGTGGTCCCTTCATGCTGATTTAGAGTCAGCGGAAGGCTGCTTGTTTTGCTTTCCCTTATCCAAGGCTGCCAAGACTTCCAAGAGGACCTGGATTTGTCTGGTTTTGGAAGAAGAGGAGGAAGACTTCTGTCCCTTAAAAGTTGCGAACGGAACGAAAATTAGAAGTCTGTCGACCCTTAGGTCTATTCTTGTCCTGAGGTAGGAAAGATCCCTTTCCACCCGTAAATCTCTGAAATGATTTCTGCCAGACCAGGACCGAATAGGGTTTTACCTTTATAAGGTAAAACCAAAAGCTTGGCCTTTGAAGAAACATCAGCTGACCAAGATTTTAACCACAGAGCTCTACGAGCTAGGACATGGAAGCTAGACATCTTAGGTCCCAGTCTAATTACTTGCATGTTGGCATTGCAGATAAAGGTACTGGCTAATTTAAGAGCCTTGATCCTATCTGGGATCTCCTCAATTGTAATCTCCTCTAAAATCAGATCAGACAGGGCATCACACCAGTAAGATGTTGCATCCGCAACTGTAGCAATACTTGCCGCAGGTTGCCACTGTAATCCTTGATGGATGTACACCTTTTTTTTTTTTTTTTAAAGTGAGCCTCCAGCTTCTTATCCATGCAATCCTTAAAAGGAACAACTATCCTCTATAGGAATAGTAGTTCTTTTAGCTAGAGTAGAGATAGCTCCTTCTACCTTAGGCACCGTGAGCCACGAGTCAGCAATAGGAAACATCTTTTTAAAAACAGGGAAAGGGGAAAAAAGGAACCCCTGGCTTATCTCATTCCTGAGCTATAATTTCAGACATCTTGTCTGGAACAGGAAAAACATCTTAAGAAGAGGGAGTATCATAAACTCTGTTAAGTTTAGAATACTTTTTAGGGTTGACTGCAACAGAAGGTTCAGAGTCCTCCAAAGTAGCTAGAACCTCCTCAGTAGAAATCAGAGATGTTCAAGCTTAAATCCGAAATTAACTTCTTCAGATTCAGAAGATTTCCCCCCCATAGTATCAGAGTCTGAGATTTCACCTTCAGAAGCTACTGAAGTATCCTCATCAGACTTCTTGGAAAGGCTGACCAGCGCAGATTTAGAGGGGTCAGAAACCTTACTAGCAGAAATATGTCTAGATTTCCTCTTACGCTTACCCGAAGAGGGAAAAGCAGCAAAAACCACAGAAGTTATCTGTGCAGCAAAAACAACCCCAGGAGGTTGAGTGTGTCAAGGTATATGTAAGGTTAATATATATATTTTAAGGTTAATAAATATATATGTTTAATCAAATATCTGACTGATCAGGAGAAAGTGATTTATTCCTTTCAGACAAACTGACTTCACTCATGTTCAGCTCTCCCCCCATTTAGTATGCAGACAGGATGTCTCCAAAGGCTTGACACTAAAGCATTTGCTGCCTAGATGAAAATCCAAACATGTTTTTGTGAGAATTTCAGCATTACACTTAGGTGCAAATGACACCACACAGTGTATGGAGACAGTGTGTCTGGAATCTCCCTTTTTGAAGCTTGATGAGATGGAAATTAGCTTACTGGAATCTCAAAGACACATGTTAAGGTGTGACTGAGATTTACTGAACATACAGCAAATAATCATCCCTGAATGCATGCCCCAGAATCAGGGGCGTATTTATCCCTAGGCCAACGAGGGCGTGGCCTAGGGCGGCAGATTTTGGGGGGGCGGCACAGTGGCACTTTCAAAATTCAAATGCATATTTTTTTTATTTTTTTTTACATTAAATTTGAGAAAAATTATTTATCGTTCGGCAAGTCACGTGACCCGGCTTTTTGCCGAGGTCACGTGACTTTTTTTCAGCCGCCCGCCTTCCTGTCCCAGACTGTTGTTGCCACTGACAGTACTGACTTGCCGCACGACGTTGTGGATGGAGGGAGACACGCACGTGATCTCCCTCCCAGGGCAGTGAGGAGCGGCTGTGAGGATCGCGCGCACTGACAGCGTCGGCGGGTATCGCAGCAGAGAGCACTGCAGTGTGTGAGACTTGTGGATCGCGACGCAGACGGACAGGTGCCAGCAAGCCAGGACAGTCACCGGAGCGGAGAGGACTGGTAAGGAAGACGAATGGGGCCAGCAGGGGTGACCAGGCGGGAGGAGGACTGGTGTGAACTGTGAGTACTCGGAGGGGGCCAGGGGGGTGATGAGCGGCAGTAAGAGTCACTGTCTCACTCAGCTCAGCCACAGCCCACAGTACTAAGCAACCTGGACCCTGGGGTGCTATATAGGGGGCTTATGGGAGTCATGGGACAAATGGCAGGCAAATACCTATGATATTGTCATTATGGCCATGCTATGAGCTATCACTATGAAATACCTATATCCAGGTTTTTTTTACCAGGTCCATAAGGCAGCATTTCTCCTGAAATAAATGACTGTGGTGTGGTATAGCAGGCTATCAAATGGCAAATAGCGACTTCAGCAGCCAGCCATGCTATGTACTGTACAGCTATCACTATGAAATACCCAGGTTTTTTTACCATGATACACACAAGGCATTTTTCCTGAAATAAATGACACCACAGTGGTACCATGCAATGCCTTATGCGGCTGCCCCCACTGTGAAATACCCAGGTCAGACTGTGGCACTATACACACGGACCTCAACCCCACTGTGAAATATCCAGGTCTGTGGCACCATACACACAAACCTCAGTCAATCCCACACTGAAAATACCCAGGTCTGGGGCACCACATACACACAAACATCTCCCCCACTGAGAAATACCTAGGTCTGTGTGGCACCACACATACACACAAACATCTCCCCCACTGTGAAATACCCAGATCTGTGTGGCACCATACACACAAACAAACACAACATTTACTGTAAAATGCCCTGCTCAGTGCCACCATATACACAAAGTCGCAAACACATATCTGACTATGATATACCAAGAATAGATCTGTGTCACCATGCACTCAAACAGAGCACCAACTAGGAAATACCCAGTATGCCAGCGCACACACACACATTCTCTCAATGAAACACCCATGTCTGTCAGCATACACACAAACATAGCTCCCACTATGAAATACTCAGATCTGAACCACCATATACACAAAGCACAGCTGTCTGTAAGAAATATGCAGGTCTGGGCTACCATACACAAAAAATTCAGCTCCCATTAAGAAAAACCTGGGCATGTACACACCATACCTACACAGCTCCAACATATCCACATATATGCATACACAGTTTTCTATTTGAAATACCAGGGCCATACCACTATATGCTAAAAAAATGAACAGCTTTGTGGACTGTAGATATATTGGCATAGCTTTGTGAATGAAATAGGTTTATGGCACCAAAATGATCTCTTCATCAAATGCACAACCCCCACTACTATATCACACACAAACAGCTATATTCTTACATATACTTCTACAACTCTCTCTGAAATACAAATACAGCACTGTGTCCCCAAACCCAAATACATGTCATACACAGCTCCCTGTCTCTCTATATACACAGCTCCCTGTATCAAGTGCACAACACTCTGCCTCTATACACACACACCATTTTCCAATACACAGCTCTCACTATCTAATCTATATCTATCTATACACATACACAAACCATATGTCAAATACACAACTGCCTGTATTCCTTATATCTATACACAACTCTTTGTAATTGTTACATATAGGTCCCTATATCCCTAAACACACTTGCATGCCTCCCCACTATTTTCTATACAGATGCATCATGCATCCACAGCTTTCTGTCTCCAAATACACACACAAGGTTTGGCCCTTGTCTTCTTTGATATAGGCACACACTCACTCTTCCCTGTATCAAACTAGGTCCTTACCCCATAATCAAATATACATGAAATATATATATATATATATATATATATATATATATATATATATATATATATATATATATATATATACACACACACACACACAGTCACACTTAATTCCCAATGTAATAAATTTGCCTTTTCCATTACTGGCCTGTTATTTATTTTTCAATTGTCCAGCTTCAACTAATCCTGCATACACTATTTTTTTAGAGCATTCTTACATTCTTGTCTGGCTTCAAAGTTTAAAATATATAAGTGTATGTGAATATGCAAAAAAAATAAGTATCAGTACAGGGAAATTGTGGTGGTGTCCCATTTTTATTTCTGTTTATATCAAGTTATTTTATATTTTTTTTTAAATATGTTTATGCATGTAATATCTGACTGAAACCCACATGTTTTACAGGAGATTATATTATATATATATATATATATATATATATATATATATATATATATATATATAAATAAAATGTATTAAATATAGAAATTTGGGAAATTGTCTAATTCTAATTCTCTATTATTACATGGGTATTTGCTAAGCTTGGGAGATAACTATTTAGTCAGTCTAAAATGTTTAATAACCTCTATATTGTTTGTATTTTTCAGGCATATAATTTCAGATCTGCATGGGATGAAATAAGTAATATCATATGAATGTGCAATAAATGTTTATAAAGTTTTAAATACATTTCTTAAAATATAGTGAGATGAATATATGGAAGTTACTTTGATGTGATATGACTATGAAATATAAACTGTTAGGCTAAATGAAATATAAATTATTTTAATATAATGTTAGATATATTTGATGTTTCATATCAAAATGATCAGAAAATTCATAAGATATAACTTATCCAAAACAAATATTGTGAATAGTTGTTGCAGTAAATTATGATAAAATGAATAACCATTTCATAGAAATACTGAATTAAGTGTAAAATGTTTAGAAATAGTGCTGCATGTATTGCGGTGTTGTGCTGTCTGCTGCCACCTAGTGTCATGATGCGAAATTGCAGCCATGAGATGACTGGTTGTTGCAAGGATGCATTTCCTTGACAACATACTTACCAAATAAACCAATCCATGTTCAGTTGCAAAGAACCAATACGAGACAAGGCTTCCGTGGGCGTTTCCAATACTCACCAATGACTGATAATAATCAAAAAAAAAGGGGAGGGGTGAAATCAGATGATCTTTAGCTATTTCTGATCTTTAGCTATCGATGCACTCTCTCAAACTTCTCAAACTCCCCTTTTCCTCTTTCTGACCACCATCTCCTTACCTGCAACATATCATCCCTTCCTACAACTCTCCCACCTTCTACTCCTCACACCAAACTTCACAGAAGCATTAGGTCTTTAAATCAGCAACTTGCTAATTCCCTTCAACCGCTCCTCTCATCCTTCTCCTCCTTTTCCTGCCCTGAACAATCTGCCACTATAATTCCACCCTTATATCCGTCCTTGACAATCTCGCCCCTCTTACCACTGCTAGGAAATCACACTCATCCCCAGCCCTGGCATACTCCTCTGAAACGGTACCTACGCAGATGTTCCCGTACTGCTGAACGGCATTGGAGAAAATCATGGAGTTCAGCTGATTTTCTTCATTACAAATTAATCTTGAACTCCTACTACTCTGCCCTTAATCTCCACAAGCAACACTACTTCTCTACTCTTATCTCTAATCTTTCTTCAAACCCAAAACATTTGTTCTCCACTTTCAATACTCTCCTCCACCCTCCCCCACTTCCTAATACAACTTCGCCAGTCACTTCATTAACAAAATTGATTCCATCAGACATGAAATCAGCTCTCAACACAATTCCATTCTCTCCCCCCCTCAAATACTCTCACTCAACCACAACCCTCATAACCTGAAACTTAGTTCATTCTCCCCTGTTACTGAGGACGAAGTTTCAGCACTTATACTGCGCTCTCACCTCACTACCTGTCCCCTTGACCCTAACCCCTCACAGCTGCTCCCCTCTCTCTCTGCTACCCTTACCCCTATACTAACACACATTTTCAACCTCTCCCTCAGCACTGGTACATTTCCCTCATCGATGAAACATGCACTGGTCACACCTATCCTCAAAAAACCTTCCCTTGATCCTACCTCCCCATCCAACTACCGCCCAATTTCCCTCCTCCCTCTTGCGTCAAAGCTTCTCGAAAAACTAGTATATGCACGCCTATCCCATTTCCTTACGTTAAACTCCCTTCTTGACCCGCTGCAATCTGGGTTTCGTCCCTATCACTCCACAGAGACAGCTATTGTTAAGGTCACCAACGACCTACTAAATAAATTGCTAAATCAAAAGGCCACTTCTCTCTGCTTATCCTCCTTGATCTGTCCGCAGCCTTTGACACGGTCGACCACCCTCTTTTGCTCCAAACCCTCCAAATCCTTCAGCATCTGTGACACAGCCCTTTTGTGGCTCTCTTCCTACCTGTCAAACCGTACCTTCAGTGTAGCCTTCTCTGGGACCTCCTCTGCCCCGTCACCACTTTCTGTCGGAGTACCGCAAGGCTCTGTCCTCGGTCCCCTTCTCTTCTCAATCTATACGTCATCACTAGGTTCCCTTATTAAGTCCCACGGTTTCCAATATCATTTGTATGCCGACGACACCCAAATCTACTTCTCTGCACCAGAACTATCTCCTTCCTTGCTAACCCGTGTCACTAACTGTCTTTCTCACATCTCTTCCTGGATGTCCTCTCACTACCTCAAGCTAAATCTCTCCAAAACTGAGCACCTCATTTTCCCCCCTTCTTCCAAAATCTCCACCCCCAACATCTCTATAACTGTCGACAACTCCATCATTACCCCTACCCCGCATGCCCGATGTCTCGGGGTCACATTTGACTCAGATCTTTCCTTCACTCCTCACATTCAGTCCTTGGCTACAGCCTGCCGCTTCCACCTTAAAAACATCTCTAAAATTAGACACTTCCTTACACAAGACACAACTAAGATTTTAATCCACTCTCTCATTCTTTCCCGCCTTGATTACTGCAACTCTGTCCTCTCTGGTCTCCCCACTGCCTAGCTCCTTTACAATCCATAATGTATGCCTCTGCCAGACTCATCTTCCTTACACGTCGCTCTTCATCTGCTGCACCTCTCTGCCAATCCCTTCACTGGCTTCCTCTTGCCTCTAGGATCAAAACACAAAACTCTTACATACAAAGCCCTCAACTGCACTGCTACCCCCTACATCTCAGACCTTGTCTCCAGATACTCTCCCTCCCGTCCCCTTCGCTCTGCTCATGACCTCCTACTCTCCTCCTCTCTTGTCACCTCATCACACTCCCGTTTACAGGACTTCTCCAGACTGGCTCCCATCTTGTGGAACTCTCTGCCTCGCTCCACAAGACTCTCTTCTAGTTTTAAAAGCTTCAAGTGCTCCCTAAAGACTCTACTGTTCAGGGACGCATACAACCTACGCTAACCTTTCCTAATACCAGTTCCTCTCCTCCACTGCAATCCCCTGAACCCTCTTAGCATGTAAGCCTAAAAGTCAAGCTGTTTGTAGATCACCTTCTTAAGAGCTGACTACAACAGTGCAACTCTTGGCAGGGCCCTCTACCCTATAATTGTTTTGTTGTACTCCTCCTTTGTTTATAGCGCTGCGGAATCTGTTGGCGCTCTACAAATAACCGATAATAATAAAGCATAGAGACTGATAAGAGGTTGCTGGCTAATCCTGAAGGAATAACTACTGTGGTTATTATTAAAGCACACACCTACTCTTGGACTCCATATGCATTATCCCCAAATTTTGAGATTCTGAGGTGAAATTGAATCTGTTGAGAAACATTGGAAACCGGATATCGATTGGTTTACTTGGTAAAGTATACAAGATTTTTGGTAAGATAAGTTATATGCATAGTCACTACAGTTAAATTATAATAAGCAGATTTAAAGAAGTAGTTTATATTCCAAGATAGTATTTCATAAGCCTATGTGTTTTAAACTTGTATCTGGTAGACTAAGTGATTTTTCTGTGAAAGTTCTGGTGTTTTAAATCAATATTGTATTAGGATAAATTGCAGTTAAATAGCATAATATAAATTATCCTATTGTTTATAAGCACTGTTTAGAATCGTATTGCTTGGATGTTAAAAGTTAAAGATTTTAGTCTCATTGTAATATTTTAAATGCAGCTCTGAATGAAAGGTTGGTTTTTTAAAGATACATTTTTCTGGGCTTTGTAAGAAGGATAGCATATCTTAATAATTGGTTTTAACGTGTATAATAGTATTTCATATTCCTTTTATTACAAATATATTTCAAAATGTTCATGGATATTAACTAAATAAAAGAATTCAGATATTTATATTAATTGTATGGTTTCTAGTAGATGCATGTTGGTTAAGAGTTTCTATTTTTAAGGATAATTATTATTTGTTTTGTGTTATAACCCTGCCATAAGCTGATATATTATTTGGAGAGCACTACTAAGATTTTCATAAATATACTGACAAGAGGAACCGCAGGGCACTGTATGAGAAACTACTAAGGATTAAGACGTTTGAGGAGAAAGCGGAGGAATGTCCTGAACAGCAATATCCTGAGAGACATTTGGCTCTGAAGGAAATTATCTTTAAATGTTATCGTCTTAGATAAGCATAAGGAACAAAATTGCATAGGGAGCACAATTAGAGGCTATAAACAAAGTAAACATGTATCAAATGTAATAGATGAATCCTGTTCTGTGTCCATTATAACAGAACTGGTTTCCCAGTAATAACGTTAAAAATAAAATTATATAATTCCTTTAAGCAATAAAGAAAAAAAACTTTAGAAAAGAAAACCTCACACACTTCACAGGTAACAGAAGCGTCCTACCTTACTGAGGAGTGATATACGCCACTAGTATAAGGAAAAAGGACTCTCCCACAGTGAATAAAAGGTCCTCTTCCAATAATAGACGATCCGATCGGTAGAAGTCACCAGCCGCAATAGTCGACACCAGCTCCTCCACTCTTCAAATGCGACTGCGAACGCAACGGAAGAGCGGAGAATAACGTGAGTGCCATAAAAAAGGAAACTGCACCACAAAGTAAAAGCGTGCCTTCCGTAACGGCTCTGACTGAACAGTAAATAAAAACATTTTTGTACCTATTGTACAGGATTGTTTAATTTCCTACTGACAGGTAAAAAAAAAAAAAAAAAAAAAAAAAAAAAAAAAAAAAGGGAAGAAAAAAACCTAAGCTCTCAGCCAGTCTCATACTATGGGGAAACTCCTAGCAATTTGCTATATATTAACCCCTTAGTCTCCTAAACATACAAACGTGCCTGCAAAGATTTTCAAGCAGTGATCAAGTGCGCAACTGCACGAAACATGTCTGCATGTGGTTCAGATCACTGACACTGTGTTTTTACATATTGTGCTTTATTACAGTCGTGTGTAGGCTGTCATGTTTTTACTTTTGATATCACAATAAAGGAAGTTTTACTTTTCTTTGGAGAGGTTTTTTGCGCTACAAGTGGGGACAACCCAGTGGAATATACTTTATTTACTCAGACGCTGATCACAGACCGGCTCAGTCTCCACAGCTGCAGATCTCCATACACTCTGATCCAATTGCTCCCCAGCGTGTTACTGGACAGTGAGCGATATACAGGTACCTTTGAAATGATATTGCTGATAGTCTATGTGTGCGCTTTTTACTTACCAAGTGTTCTATTATATATATATATATATATATATATATATATATATATATATATATATACACACACATATACACTCCCAAATAGATCCACTTGAGGATTTAATTTCTAAAGTGCAGTCCTTCAATACCTAGAAGGCACTTACCTGTGGATCCAGCTGCAGGGCAGATAACAGCTACTTAGGTGTGACAGGTACTCCACTCCCTGTCATGGACCTGTAGTAAAAGAAAGAACAGAGTAACCAACCCTGGCTTTCTGCAAAGGGGTATCAAACGTGTAAGAAGTAAAGCAAAGACTACCTTGCCGCCTTCTAAATGCTAAAAGTCACCACTACACTTACTAAAGAGATTGACGTAGACACAGCTAGACTCCAATCCTTGCTTACAGGGAAAGTATACAATCAGGATTATTAGGAAAGAACCAAAGTGGAGGTTTAAATGAGCACTCCTTCCTATGGATTACGTATTAAAAGTCAAAGCTTTAATGGTATTAAGTTAAAATGGAGACCCTAAAGTGTCAAATAAACCAACCAAAATATTACTGTGGTGTCAAGTCATCCCCCCCTGTTTCCTGGCTAATAACTGCATACCTCGGCTTCAGGTGACAGGGATGACCAACATATAGAAAGAGTTTTAAAATAAGTGCAAAAGAACATGCACTGTGAAGCACAAACGCGTTTCGGCTGTCTTAGCAGCATTTCTCAATGTGAAATGACAAACCGAGGCCCGGGTGCTACCCTTTAATATACCTAAACCTATACCTTAATTATCCAATGATATAGTTATAAAAATTCTACGCCCCCTGGTTGACCAATCAGGTACAACTATGTGTCATAAGGTGGGCGTATAATTAAAATGTGTTTCCATTGGTTACCGGCTTGTGTCTGTCATATTGTTGTTTATATGCGTGTAGTATCCTGCCTGTCACGATCTAATAGTTATCAATGTTCTCATATATTGGGCAGAAAGGCCTTACAATGTATTATGTATCATATAGTAGTTAGTGCTTTCTTTGTATTATTCAGGATCAAGTTATCATATCTAAATCTTATTCTGATATAAGGTATCAGTGTATGTTAACATGGATCTTTTACTCAGTTATACCTGAAAAGAAACCAATTGGATTTTCAAACTAAATACAGTTATGCCCAATGGGATGAACGAAGCTAACAATTATTGGGTCTTTTTATAGAAATTGTAACTAAGTGTAATATCACTTTCAAACCTTTGTTATAAAGTAGACACGAGATAATGTATCTTAAATAGGTGTAATAACTATCAATGTGTGAGTATCATTTGAGTAGTATGTATGTCCTTTAGGATTGATGGTTGTTTGTAATAACATAGGATGTCATTCCAGAAAGAATAACGTCAATGAGACATCATAATAAACAGACTTTATAAATATATATTTTTGCAAACCAGTTACATCCTTACTAATTACAGAAAAGAGTAAGCTTAATATTAGAATTTTAAGATCACTTTACTACTGCAACATATGCAATTACAGAGTAAGGATATACACTAGGTATAACGGAGTAAAAGACCCATGTTAACATACACTGATACCTTATATCAAAATAATATTAGATATGATAACTTGATCCTGAATAATACAAAGAAAGCACTAACTACTATATGATACATAATACATTGTAAGGAATTTCACCATCATCAAGTGCTGCCCATACAAAACCTATATCTTTTTATATATTTTTTATATTGATTTCTATATCACGAGTATTGTGCAATTGGTATTGTATCAGAGTATGTGGGTACTGCCGCTTCCAAAGGGTGAGAAAAAGAGGCATTTCTGCCCACTATATGAGAACATCGATAACTATTAGATTGTGACAGGCAGGATACTACACGCATATAAAACAACAATATGACATACACAAGCCGGTAACCAATGGAAACAGATTTTATTTACACGCCCACCTTATGACACGTAGTTGTACCTGATTGGTCAACAAGGGGGCGTAGAATTTTTATAACTATATCATTGGATAATTAAAATATAGGTTTAGGTATATTAAAGGGTAGCACCCGGGCCTCGGTTTGTCATTTCACATTGAGAAAAGCTGCTAAGACAGCCGAAACGTGTTTGTGCTTCACAGTGCATGTTCTTTTGCACTTATTTTAAAACTCTATATGTTGGTCATCCCCGTCACCTGAAGCCAAGGTATGCAGTTATCAGCCAGGAAACAGGGGGGGGGATGACTTGACATCACAGTAATATCGTTTATTTTGGTTGGTTTATTTGACACTTTAGGAGATTATATTCTCCATTTTAACTTAATACCATTAAAGCTTTGACTTTTAATACGTAATCCATAGGAAGGAGTGCTCATTTAAACCCCCACTTTGGTTCTTTCCTAATAATCCTGATTGTATATATTATATGGGGGGTAGCACCAGAATGTACTAATGTTATTCCGTTTATTCCTATATTCACTTTAAACTAGTGCCAGTAATTTCAAATTATTTGTGTTATTGCAGGGAAAGTACCCATAAAAGGATTAAATATCTTCAGACACCAACTTTGCACAACCTCCATTGACAGAGGCAAAGAGAATGACTGGGGAACATGGGTAAGGGAAGTTACACTTAACAGCTTTGCTGGGGTGCTCTTTGCCTCCTCTTTTTTTTTTTTTATCAACCAGTTACAAAAACCCCAACAAAACCTTAGAGGGCCAGTGTGGTCTATAGTTTGAGGAGATATTATTATGACACTACTGCTTCTGCCAGTCTGTTACTTTATTAATCAGGATTCTATGCATATCAGAGCATCTTCTCATGCTATGCACATTACATGTCTACTTCACTCTAATGCGCATACACCAGCTGTCACACAACTTGTCTGGACTCTAATGCAGAGCAGCCGTCAGTCTGACGTCCGATTGGTTGAACTGCATATCTACTAAAATAAAAAGAAAGATTCACAGGCAGGGCCAGTAGGGCACTATAAGCAAGTAACAGTCGTGCTAAAATACAGTTGGGATTTGAAAAGGTTTGCAGGCAGAGGCTAATAAGTTTTCAAAACAGTTACCAGACCAGAGCAAGCTACATTTAGTTCAATAGCGTGATCAGGTGCGCTGTGATCCGACAGAGTGCCCACAAACTGCTTTTGAAAAAGAAGACCTGATCAGAAGAGCCTGGAGAGTAGACCAGGTAAGTGCAACTTTGAAAGCGAACATCTCTCAAATATTTTCATTTTTTAAACCTGTCGCTAAGATAATGTTTCATAATTCTACACTATGTGCAGAATTATAGAACATTATTTTTTAAATTTAATGTCCCTTTAGGTGACAGCATCCTCACTATATTTAAGGTCTATACCTTTAAATTAATTTTATAAGCATAGTGTTTAGCACGTTGGTTTGTCACTTTGTTTTTTTTGTGAGCTTTTAACTGTTAAGTGGCATTTAAGGGTAATATAGCCTGCTATAACAAAACAGTATTTTGTCTGTTTTTGCTTTAGAATGTCGCTAAAATTTTTAGTTTGGTTTCCTCCTCTCAGGGTGCCAGGAATAAGACTGAGACGAGAAGTGCAAAAATAATCACACCTTTATTAATAGCAAAACATTATAAAAAGTCCACAAGTCAAATAAGCCAGGAGTCAAAACCAGAGCTGGTAGTCAGACGAGCCGAGTCAGGAGCCAAAGCGAATAGTCAGACGAGACGGAATCAGGAACAAGGAGAACAGCAGAGTCATGAACAAGCCAGGGATCAGGAAGGACGTCAGGCAGCCAGGTAATACACAGGAACTCTCACAAACAGGTCTGAGACAACGCAAAGGCAAAGCATACTGAACAGAGGCCCTTTAAATAATAAGTGATGACATCACAATTCTGAGACTGCATCCTGTCTGACATGGATGATGTACACCAGTCTAGCCATAAAAGGAAGTGTAGGAAATGAGCAGCATCCCCCACAATGCACCAAGTCAGGAAGAGAGGTGAGTAAAATGGCTGCCAGCAGCACATGGCAAACACAACAGGGAAAACCCCTGACACCTCCAGAGAGGCTGTAGTGAAACATATCTGACTCTGCATGCCACACAGTGATTGGTTAGCTCATTTACATCTGGCCATAACAGCATTTTAAGGGTTGTGTCCCTGCTCTTAACTTGCTAAACATTGTAAACATGCTAACAAAATGACAAATGTTTTCTTTTTATAGAGATCTTATGAAATTCAGTGGTTAAATTCTGATATAGATTATAAATATAGTACATACATTACTTTTAAGCATATCCCAAACATTTGTAAATTCCTTTGTGGTATAACTGCAGAAAAAAAATATTTGGACATTAATCCCAGGGTGGATTTGATTTAAATCAATTTAAATCATGGTTTTCTACATAAATGTTTCATTTCGTTTCAGATTATTTTTGCAGTTATAATCAGACATGAACTGATTTACTTATATACCATTAGAAATACATAGATATATCACTGAAATTAAATGAAATTATTGGGATTTGATTTAATTTTAATAGGTTCATATTTAATCAACTTTTTAGCTGTACTTTATTTGAAGGAGAAAGGTAATAATAATAATTATAACAACAATTTAAATAGCTTTATTTAAAGGGACACGGAACCCATTTTTTTTCCTTTTGTGATTCAGATAGAGCATGACATTTTAAGCAACTTTCTAATTAACTCCTATTATCAAATTTTCTTTATTCTCCTGGTATCTTTATTTGAAAAGCAAGAATGCAAGTTTAGATGCCGGCCCATTTTTGGTGATTAATCTGGGTTGTTCTTGCTGATTGGTGGATAAATTCACCCACTAATAAACAAGTGCTGTCCAGAGTTCTCAAACAAAAATTGGCTGGCTCCTTAGCTTAGATGCCTTCTTTTCCAAATAAAGATAGCAAAAGAATGAAGAAAAATTGATAATAGGAGTAAATTAGAAAGTTGCATGCTCTATCTGAATCACAAAATAATGTTTTTTGGGTTCAGTGTCCCTTTAACTAAAAACAATAGAATTATAGGCTTCACTTTCACTGCTTGCCCCTCCCCCCCCTTGGTCCTTGTGCAGATAAATTCCACTCCAAACAATCTTCTATTCAGTGAACTTAGTAAGGGTTGAGTCTATGAACATAGATTTATTTACAGGGGAGCAACGACATTACAGGGACAGCAAATTAAAATTAAACTTTAATAATTCAGATAGAACATGCAATGTTTAACAACTTTCCAATGTACATTAGCTTAGCGACAGCTTTCTAAAGCAAAGGATTTCACAGATATTTTCCTACGAAAATTAATTTTACAGAACGCCGCTCCTGGCACTACTGAGCAGGTCTGTTTTTTCCCTAAACACATCAGGCACGCTGTCTAGTCACAGCACGCCCGATCACGCCATTAAACTGATTGTAGCTCGCTCCCACTACCAGACCAGACCAGGAGCAAGCTACATTCAGTGTAATGGCGCGATCGGGCGTGCTGTGACTAGACAGCGTGCCTGATGCGCTTAGGAAAAAAACAAACGCTCAGTAGAGAGTAAACTATATTTAGATACATTTTTAATAAAAAAATGTTTAATAATAAAAAATCAATAAAATTAGTTTTATACAAAAAAAATCATTGATTTTTAATCAACTTTGATTTATTTCTCCAAGTGGTCAAAAAGCAAACATTACAAAAGTTCCAGCGGTCTAATCTACACGGGCCAAACTGTAAGAATAACAAAAATAAAAAGGGACATAAAACCCAATCATTTTTCCTTTACGATTCAGATAGAGCAACAGTTTTAAACAACTTTCCAAATTTACTTCTATTATCAATTTCTTTTTGTTCAGGAACAGGAGCATGCATGTGTCTGGACCACTATATGGTAGCGCTTTTGAAAGAATGCTATACATTAGCAAGAACACCAGATAGAACTATTTCTGCCATGTAGTGCTCTAGAGACCTACCTAGGTATCTCTTCTACAAACAGTACCATGGGTACAAAGCAAATTGCAAACTTTTGGGTTTCAGATCTCTAATAGTACCAGCAATGCATACAGCACCACACTGCCACGTCACCTGCATTCTCAGCAGCTCCTCCTCCACGATTTTCTTGAGTATCTGACGCTCCTCAGACGAAAGGGAAGATCGTCCGCAGTGAGACAGGAACTGGTTACGGACCACCGAGTGTGTGAGGACACTGAGGGAATGAAACGGCCCTATGTTAGCTGTACATTTACATACAAATATTTAAAACACCTACATAAGAGTTTGAGAATGCTCTGACAAATTGTAGCTGTCCTACAAAAACGCATTAATAAAAATGAAATCTTAAAGGTTCAGAACATAAAAAAACTGAAATTTACATGAGTGACTTAAGGACCAGTCAACACAGTAGATTTGTATAATCAACAAATGCACGATAACAAGACAATGCAATAGCACTTAGTCTGAACTTCAAATGAGTAGTAGATTTTTTTTTTCTGACAATTTTAAAAGTTATGTCTCTTTTCACTCCCCCTGTACCATGCGACAGCCATCAGCCAATCACAAATGCATACACGTACCATGTGACAGCGATCAGCCATTCACACTTATTCTTGCACATGCTCAGTAGGAGCTGGTGACTCAAAAAAAAGTTTAAATATAAAAAGACTGTGCACATTCAGTTAATGGAAGTAAATTGGAAAGCTATTTAAAATGACATGCTCTATCTGAATAATGAAAGTTTAATTTTGATTGAGTGTCTCTTTAATCTTCAATAAAATAATTTTTGCAACATACTTATCCTATATAAAACACTATTTCAGTGGCATATGCAAGGAAGCTGTGCACGACTCCTGCACCTGATGCAAATATAGTGCCTGCTCAGAGTGAGTGGAAGAGCATGTGACTTTCTTGATGACTCAGTTTGCATTAAACAAGCTACCACTGATTCTCTAAGAAAGTGTGATGTTAGAATGCTGGTACCCAGAGCACACCCATATGCAAGTATGCTGCTATCAGAAGCATATTACAAAACAAACGCTTCTATTCATAAGTTAAACACTCTGATGCACATTTCAATTTTGAACATTATAACTCTCTAAATACAAAACCAAAGTAATATTGTTGCTATGGGTTACCATGAGCTTGGTTAAGTGTATCCTGGTATAAAACACAATTCATAGAATACTCCATTCCCCACAGTTACTTCTTAAAGTGAATGTCAAGTTTGATGAATCCATGCCTGGTTTTTAAAAAAACCCTATAAAAAAAAAAACATGGGCACTTTCATTCATCAAACTTTACATTTCACTTGTTTTATTAAAATACCTTTTAATCTTGAAAGCAGCTCCAGCGATTCCCCCTCCTGCCGCTTGTCACTTCATACGTCGGCAATGACAAGTACGGCATCCTCCAATCACAGCTTCCCCCCAGGGGAATCATTGCCTGAGGCAACGCCGTGATTGGAGGAAGCCGGATTTGTCATTTTTGACATATAAAAAAAGAGAGACTTGCGACGGGCGGGGGAAGTGCTGGAGCGGCTTCCAAGAATAAAAGGTAAGTATTTTAACAAAACCAGTGAAATGTAAAGGTTCGATGAATGGAAGTGCCCCTGTTTTTAATAGGTTTTTTTTAAAACCGTGCACTGATTCATCAAACTTGACATTCACTTTAAGAGGCAGAACTTTTCTTTACTTTCTGCAATTATTATTATTTTTTTTTTTTTGGTGAAACATTTTCTTGCAGGTTATTTTGAAATAAAATTCAATTTTAAATTAAGCAGTTACACTAAAGCACCAGTTAAATTGCAAGGTGTTTATTAACTGGAACATGAAGCAATTTTTAAAGTTTTGTTATATAGTGCAGCAGCTGAAAAGTGAATTGCAAATTAGCTGCATACAAAAAAAGGAAATTTATGCTTACCCGATTTATTTCTTTTACGATATGACGAGTCCACGGATTTCATCCTTACTTATGGGATATCGCCTCCTGGTCAGCAGGAGGAGGCAAAGAGCACCACAGCAGAGCTGTATATATAGCTCCTCCCTTCCCTCCCCCTTCAGTCATTCGACCAAAGTTAGAAAGAGAAAGGAAAAGCCAAGGTGCAGAGGTGACTGAAGTTTAACAAACACAAAGACCGGTCTTAAAAATTGACAGGGTGGGCAGTGGACTCGTCATATCGTAAAAGAAATAAATTTATCAGGTAAGCATAAATTTCCTTTTCTTTTACAAGATATGACGAGTCCACGGATTTCATCCTTACTTATGGGATACAATAACAAAGCTATAGGACACGGATGAAAGGCAGGGGCAAGACAGGAACCTAAACAGAAGGCAAAACTGCTTGAAGAACCTTTCTCCCAAAAACAGCCTCGGATGAGGCAAAAGTGTCAAATTTGTAAAATTTAGAAAAAGTGTTAAGAGACGACCAAGTTACAGCCTTGCAAATCTGTTCAACAGAAGCATCATTTTTAAATGCCCATGAGGAAGCCACAGCCCTAGTGGAATGAGCTGTAAGAGGTAGCCGTAGCTTTCTGACCCCTATGTTTCCCAGAAAAGACAACAAACAAACAATGAAGATGATTGACAAAATTCTTTATTCACCTGCAAATTAAACACAAAGTAATAAACCCCTAAACCGCCAACCCCCAAATATCCCTTGACATGTATGTATGTATGTATGTATGTATGTATGTATGTATGTGTATATATATATATATATATATATATATATATATATATATATATATATATATATATATATATATATATATATATATATATATATATATATATATATATATATATTTAATATTTAAATAAAAAGAAAGAAAAAGACCCTTATTGTTCCAGCACCCAACTATGTATTGAACAATATAGTATTAGTCTCAGAATTCAGATTGAGCCAAAAATGAAAAACAAACTCTTAAAGTGCGTAATTAATTCTGTTTTTATAAAAATCACAGCAATACGATTATAAGCATTGCCCCCAAATATAGAGCTAATAGTATACAACCCGGGTTGTAGGTAAGAGTTCATAGGTTTAGTCCCTTAGTACTCCGGTGTGTTGGAATTATGTATTCAAATGCCTTTAATTAGCATATTTGTAATCCAAAAGTGGAAATCAACGTTAATGCAGGTGCGGCACCAAATTTTGCAACTCTCTCAATGCAGGATTTATAACTTGTATCGTAGCATTCTTAATGCAGAATTGAAACTTGTATCAACTTCAACAAGATATCATAAAATGGCAACTTAACATTACCATATTCATCTTGATTTTAACAGCTCTGTTCAGCATATTGTAACACGATAAACAAGTACCTGTTTCCTTGGTGTCATGGTGCCAAAAAACTACCTGCTCATTGCTTCCAGCTACTTCAACAAAGACCGGGACTTTCAACTTTGTCACATTTGCTCTTCCTCCGCAGTTGTCGGCACTTTAAGTGCATCCGCACGCCTTATCCTTTAGCGGAGATGTAGATTTGCATACACAGCCGGAAGAAGCCCGAATGGAACCCGGGTGAAACGCGCGTAGCTTGTTTGTTTGTTGGAGCGGTGCAACAGCTGAGCACCGTCTAACAGCTGATCCTCCAAGAAATCTACATCTCCGCTAAAGGATAAGGCGTGCGGATGCACTTAAAGAGCAGACAACTGCGGAGGAAGATCAAAGGTGACAAAGTTGAAAGTCCCGGTCTTTTGTTGAAGTAGCTGGAAGCAATGAGCAGGTAGTTTTTTGGCACCATGACACCAAGGAAACAGGTACTTTTTTATCGTGTTACAATATGCTGAACAGAGCTGTTAAAATCAAGATGAATATGGTAATGTTAAGTTGCCATTTTATGATATCTTGCTAAAGTTGATACAAGTTTCAATTCTGCATTAAGAATGCTACGATACAAGTTATAAATCCTGCATTGAGAGTGTTGCAAAATTTGGTGACGCACCTGCATTAACGTTGATTTCCACTTCTGGATTACAAATATGCTAATTAAAGGCATTTGAATACATAATTCCAACACACCGGAGTACTAAGGGACTAAACCTATGAACTCTTACCTACAACCCGGGTTGTATACTATTAGCTCTAAAATTGGGGGCAATGCTTATAAATCATTGTATTGCTGTGATTTTTATAAAAACAGAATTAATTACGCACTTTAAGATTTGTTTTTCATTTTTGGCTCAATCTGAATTCTGAGACCAATACTATATTGTTCAATACATAGTTGGGTGCTGGAACAATAAGGGTCTTTTTATTTCAATATATATATATATATATATATATATATATATATATATATATATATATATATATATATATATATATATATATATATATATATATATATATATATATATATATATATATATATATATACACACACACACATATACCCATTTTGGTATATTTCATGCCACCATTTCACCGCCAAATGCAATCTAAAAAAAAAAAAAAGTTTTTTTATTTAACTATTTCACAAACTTTAGGTTTCTCACTAAATTATTTACAAACAGCTTGTGCAATTATGGCACAAATGGTTGTAAATGCTTCTCTGGGATCCCCTTTGTTCAGAAATAGCAGACATATCGCTTTAGCATTTCTTTTTAGTAATTAGAAGGCCATTAAATGCTGCTGCGCATCACATGTGTATTATGGCTAGCAGTGAAGGGGTTAATTAAGTAGCTTGTAGGGAGCTTGCAGGGTTAATTTTAGCTGTAGTGTAGAGATCAGCCTCCCACATCACAACACCTGATCCCTCCCAAACAGCACTCTTCCCACCCCACAATTGTCCCCGCCATCTTAAAGTGAAGGTAAACTTTGATGAATGAAAACCCGTTTTTAAAAAAAAATACTATTAAAAACAGTGGCACTTTCATTCATCAGTTTAGAAAGAGCAGCAGTTTTGATTAAAAACTTACCTTTGTTTTTTTCACAGCCAAAGCAGCTTCCCCCACACAGAGATCCTCTCTTCACAAGTCATCGAGGACTCCAATCACGGCATGGCTTCAGGCAATGACTACCCTGGGGGGAAAGCCGTGATTGGAGGAAGCTGGCTTAGTCCTTGATGACGTGTGAAGAGAGGATCTCCGGGTGGGGGAAGCTGCTTTGGCTGTGAAAAAAAAACAAAGGTAAATTTTTAATCAAAATGGCTGCTTTCTAAACTTTGAATGAACGTGCCCCTGTGTTTAATAGTATTTAAAAAAAAAAAAAAAAAGGGCCTCATTCATCAAAGTTTATCTTCACTTTAAGTACTGGCAGAAAGTCTGCCAGTACTAAAATAAAAGTTATCTTTTACGGGGTTTTTTCAGCATATTTACATATGCTGCCATGTAGGATCTCCCCCCTTAGCCCCCAACCTCCCTGATCCCCCCCAAACAGCTCTCTAACACTCACCCTTATTGGGAGTCATCTTGGGTACTGATATATACATACATACACAATATATATATATATATATATATATATATATATATATATATATATATATATATATATATATATATATATATATATATATATATATATATATATATATATATATATATATATATATATATATATATATATATATATATATATATATATATTTTTTATTTTTTTTTTCTGTAGTGTAGCTTCCCCCCCAAAGACCAATCCCTCACCTCTCCCAGATCCCTTAGATCCATTTTATACCCATTCCTTCCCCCTTTCTAACATAACATTTTTCTGTAGTGTAGCGGTTCCCACATGCTCCCTCCCCATGCACGCGCGCGCCTGCTGCCCCCCGTGCACGCATTCCTGCATGCCCCCGCACCCTCTTCAGCCAGGAAGCCATCGATGGCCGCCCACCCACCTCCCACATCAGCTCCCACCCACCATCGGTTGCGGCCATCGATGTCCGGTGCAGAGAGGGCCACAGAGTGACTCTCTCTGCATCGGAGGGGTAAATTTTTTTTTATTGCAGGATGCCTCGAAAAAGCGCCTGGAAGTGATCAGGATCGCTTCCACCGCTTTCCAAGAGCAACGACGTACGGCCTTGGTCATTAAGGGGTTAAAAATTACAACCCCTATTTAAATTATGAAAGTTTTTTTGGACTTGACTGTCCCTTTAAGGCTTCAATGAGCACTCTATTTTTAAATGTTTTTAGTAACATTTATTTATTAAGCAATTTAAAGTTTATTTAGCAATACAAAAAAATATTTTAATACATGTCCTTAGCTATTCTTTCTAGAAGAGCTTTATAACAAATCTTGGAATGCTAATATGGTCTCTAAAATGAGATTCTCTCTTTTCAGGGTAAGAGAATCTTTTTGGTTCTCAATTAGATTCAATTATTTCTTCCATTACTGGAGGTAAGTCAGTCTTTTTTGCCTCAAGATTATAGATCTAAGAGAAAATCCAATGCTCCTAATAGTTTTTGTACTTTTTGAAACAAAGATTAGAAGCCTTCCCCGTCTCCAAAAAACCCTGGCTCTAATTGGAGACCTACTTCCAATTGGAATAAATCAAAAAAATTGTAAAAAAACAAAAAACAAGCTAATCCTGTCCAGAAAACAGCATGAAGGTGCGGCCCCCAACCCAGTTTCTATGGTTGGGGGTAGATTAAAACGTTTTCAAACAATTTGGTCAAAATACGTCCAAAATCCCTGGATTCTGAATATTATCTCTCAAGGATATCAAATTGTTTTCAAAATCAGACCCCCAAGGGGACGGTTTTATTTAACTCATGTTCCAAAACATCCATTAAAAGCTCAGGCTTTTCGAACATGTGAGTCACATCTAGAATTGATGAGTGATTGTCCCCTCTACAGGAACAAGGAAAGGGTTTTTACTCAAATCTATTCATTGTAACAAAGGAGAATACCTTCAGACCAATCTTGGATCTGAGAACACTAAAAAATTTGTAATAATTTCAACTTTCAAGATGGAAACTATAAGGACTATTCTACATTTTGTTCAGCAAGGTCATATGTCCCCAATAGACTTACAGGATGCTTATCTTCACATCCATATTCATCCAGACCATTTTCAATTTCTGAGATTCTCTTTTCTAGAAAAGAATTTTCAGTTTGTTGCTCGTCTGTTTGGCTTAGCAACAGCACCAAGAATATTTTCAAAGGTTATCGGTGCCATTCTATCTATAATCAGAGAGCAGGGTATTGCGGTGTTTCCTTATTTGGACGATATCTTGGTTCTAGCTCAATCTTTTCATTTAGCAGAATCTCACACGACTCAACTATCATTGTTTTTTTTTTTAAATCATGGTTGAAGGATCAATTTTCTAATGAGTTTCTTGATTCCTCAGACAAAAGCTTACTTATTTGGGATTCCAAATAGACTCAGTGTCCATGACTCTTTCTCTGACAGAAAAGAGACAAATAAAGTTAGTTTCGGCTTGTCTGAACCTTTAGTCTCTATCATACCCTTCAGTGGCTATGTGCATGGAGGTGTTAGGCCTAATGATTGCACCATCGGATTATACTTGAATATCACAACTGATATTCTTAGATCCCAACACTCGTTTTTCTCTGACATGGTGGCTAGACCACCAATTTCTTCAGGTGGTCTCATTTGTTCGCCCTACCTGGTCTGTGATTACAACAGAGGCAAGTCTTACTGTTTGGGGAGCAGTATGGGGGTCCCTGACTGCACAGGGAGTTAGGAATATTCAGGAAACAAAGATTCCAATCAATATCAGAACTCCATGCTCTTTCCAAAGCTCTTCAAGCTTGGCCTCTTTTGAAGAACAAACCTTTTCTTTGTTTTCAAACAGACAATATCACAACAGTGGCATATGTCAAACATCAAGGGGGAACTCAAAGTTACCTAGCCATGAAAAAAGTATCTCAGATACTTTCTTGGGCAGAAACCAATTCCTGTTTAATCACTGTGGGATTAACATCCCAGGTGTGGACAACTGGGAGGCAGATTATCTCAGCCATCAGTCACTACACCGGAGGAATGGACTCTCCAACAGGATGTATTCTCACAAATTGTTCAGATCTGGGGTGTTCCACAAATGGATCTCATGGCCTCTCGTAAGAAACTTCCCAGATACCTTGCAAGGTCACGGGATCCTCAGGCAGTAATGATGGATGCTCTAGCAGTCCCTTGGTCATTCCAATAAGCTTATATATTTCCTCCACTAGTTCTACAACCCAGAGTAATTTAAAAAAAATCAAGATGGAACAATCATCTGTACTTCTGATAGCTCCTGCGTGGCCTCTCAGGATCTGGTATGCAGATCTAGTTCAGATGTCCAGCTACCTGCCATGGCATCTTCCTCTAAGATCAGACCTTCTGTCTCAAGGTCCCTTCTTTCATCAAGACATAAAATCTCTGAACTTAATGGCGTGAAGATTGAACGCCTAGTTCTCAGTCACAGAGGTTTTTCAGACTCTGTAATTAATACTATGATTCAAGCAAGAAAACCTGTTTCTAGGAAGATTTATTATAAGGTTTGGAAAATATTTTTTCTTCCCATGCCTTTAGAATTACTAGAATTCTTCAGTTTCTTCTAGATGGTTTAGATAAGAACTTATCTGCCAGTACTTTGAAAGGACAGATTTCAGCTCGCTGTTATGTTTCACAGAAAGATTGCACATCTTCCAGACATTCATTGTTTTGTTCAGGCTTTGTCTAGAATAAAACCTGTAATTAAATCTATTTCTCCTCCATGGAGTCTCAATCTAGTGTTACAATCTTTGCAGGCTCCTCCTTTTGAGCCTATGTATTCTTTAGACATTAAAACTACTTTCTTGAAACGTTTTGTTTCTTTTAGCCATCTCTTCTGCTAGAAGAGAGTTTCAGAATTATCCGCCTTTCTTTGGAAACACCTTACTTAATTTTTTTTCCATCAAGACAAAGCAGTTTTGCGGACTACTTTGACATTTTTGTCAAAGGTTGTTAATTAGAACCACATTAATAGGGAAATTGTTGTTCCCTCTGTGTCCTAATCCTAAAAATGATGCAAAAAAATCTTTACATTCTTTGGATGTTGTCAGAGCTTTGAAATACTATGTTGCCGTCACTAAAGATTTTAGAAAGACTAATAGATTGTCATTTTTACGGAAGGGTCAGAAAGCTTCTGCTATTTCTTTAGCTTCTTGGTTAAAACTTCTGATTCACAAAGCTTATTTGGAAGCGGTGCAATCTCCGCCTCACAGAATTACTCATCCTACAAGATCAGTTACCACATCTTGGGCTTTCAAGAATGAGGCTTCAGTTGATCAAATCTGCAATACTTTTACCAAATTTTACCATTCTGATGTTTTTGCCTCTTCAGAAGCAGCTTTCGGTAGAAAGGTTCTTCAGGTAGTGGTCATTCGTTGATTCTGTTGCCTATAAAAAAAAAATATTCAGTTTTTTTTTAGTTATTAAAATACTTTAATTTGGATATTATTTTCAGCTAAAAAAGCTGTTTATATTTTATGCCTCCCATTTTATTTTGTTACTCGTGGTCTTCCACATCTTGGGTATTATATCCCATATGTAACAAATCATGGACTCTCGCCACCTATATGAAAGAAAACAAATTATGTAAGAACTTACCTGATAAATTCATTTATTTTATGGTGGCGAGAGTCCATGAGGTCCTTTCACTATTATGGGTTGTTTTTAACAGAGCACATCTTTTTTCCTGTTCCTTTATTTATTTATTTTTATTACTCCTTTTTTACACCTCACTTCTTGGCTATACGTTAAACTGAGATATGAGTGAGGTGGGTGGGGTATTTATAGGCTTTGAGGTTTGGGAAACTTTCTCTCCACCTGGTAGGAATGTATATCCCATATGCAACAAATTGTGGACTCTCGCCACCATGAAAGAAATTAAATTTATCAGGTAAGTTCTTACATAAATTATGTTTTTTATTTTTGTAATATTAGCTTTGGGGATTGTAGTTTTTAGATTATCGCCTAGTTATTAAATATATATGATATTGTTCATGTAAAATACATATCTACTGTATGCATCTATAGCACTGGTTTTCAAACCTTTCCTCAGACCTACCTAACATTTTGAGAATATCTGAACTGGAGCACAAGTTAAATAATCAGCCGATTAGTAAACCTGATTATTTTACCTGCTCTCATCCAAGGTAATCCTGACAATCTGGCCTGTAAAGGAGGTCTAAGTACAGGTTTGAAAACCAGTGATCTATAGTAATAGATATACAGGTATACACACACAGGTGGTCCTTGGTTTACAACGGTTCCATTTAAACCATTTCAGAATAACAACTTTTTTTTCCAGTCATGTGACTGCTATTGAAAAGCATTGAGAAGCAGTGCATTTATTAAAATAGGCTGTCCGCTTGTGTTGCAGCAAAGCCAAGCAAGCTGAAATTAATCAGTTTAATAGTATTAGGTTTATAATGCTGTTTAGCATTTAAAGTCTTCATTTCAAAGCTTTAAAAATAATGTATTAGGTGTTACTTATGACAATTTTTAGAGGGGCCTGGAACCTCTCTCCCTCACTTCCCATTGACTTACATTATAATCTGGGTTTCAATTTACAACCATTCCTTCTGGAACCTAACCCCAGCGTAAACTGAGGTGTATATATATATATATGTATATATATATATATATATATATATATATATATATATATATATATATATATATATATATATATATATATATATATATATATATATATATATATATATATATATATATATATATATATATATATATATATATATATATATATATATATATATATATATATATATATATATATATATATATATATATATATACATATACACACACATAAAATTGTGTGTACCCCCCATATCGCCCAGTCCTAATATAATATAAGTATATATATCTATCTCACACACATATTACTTTACTTCTCCCTTGTGCGCTAAAAAAATATCCATGCAGAATGTTTGTAATCTAATCTTGTTAAAGGGACAGTAAACACCAGAATTGTTTTTGTTTAAAAAAGGTAGATATTACCCATTCCCCAGTTTTGCATAACCAACAGTTTTAATAATATACTTTTTACATCTGATTACCTTGTATCTATGCCTCTGCAAACTGCCCCCTTATTTCAGTTCTTTTGACAGACATGCATTACTAGCCAATCAGTGCTGACTCCTAGGAGCTTCATGTGCCTGAGCTCAATGTTATCTGTATGAAACACATTAACTAACGCCCTCTAGTGGTGAAAAACTGTCAAAATGCTTTCCGATTAGAGGCAGTCTTCAAGGTCTAAGAAATTAGCACATGAACCTCCTAGATTTAGCTTTCAACTAAGAATACCAAGAGAACAAAGCTAAATTGGTAATAAAAGTAAATTGCAAAGTTGTTTAAAATTACATGCCCTATTTAAATCATGAAAGTTTTTCTTTTTATTTTACTGTCCCTTTAAATACAGTTACTATATGTACTTATATTTACTATTACAAATTTTGCCTGAAAAATAATAGTAATATTATAATCAAATACCTCTCTGATCCCTTGTCTTAACCCTTTACATGCCTGGCTGGATAGATGGTTAAAGATTCCTGCTAAATAGATTTTTGATTGAACTCTATTACCTAGATCTGGTTATGCTGCACTATCTACATTCTGCACTATACAAAAGTTTGTCTTTTTTTTATTTATTTATTTTAAATTAAAGCAATTAAGTACTTTGTCATAGTATCAGTGAATGTGTTAGAAAATATGAAGTCGATCATGGTCTATTTTTAAATGACAGTATGGCTACCATTTGTTCTACTGCCTCATAAATTAAGATAAAAGGTTAGGTTTACATATCTAAAAAAAAAAAGGTCCTGCATTTGACAGATATGTTGTGATTTATCGGGAACAGAAAACGCAAAGCTTAGGCTTCCCCAGAGGACTTTGTTGCAGTAGTCATTGAATCACTGTCAGCTCTGGCTTATAATCGGGCATGAGAAATATGAAACCACTAGAATGTTTACAACCTGGGAGGGGAATTTACAAAACAATTACAACAGTTAAATGTCCGTCACGGTGGCTGGCTCCTTCACTGAGTGATTACTGTACTGCAGAAGCGCTAAAGTCAGTGCACGTTATAAAATTACCTTCAATCAAGTTCTTCCACTTTGTGACTGACTCGTCTCTCTCTGCACTCTCTTGTAAACGGGCTTTATTTCTATAGCGCAGCTCCTGCATAGCCTCTGTACTCCCCCCACCCCTCCTCCTTTCCCTACAAAAGCCAGTGCGCAATGAACAGTTACAGCCAGCCCTCCTGTACGTCATAGGTCACGTCAAAGGGGGCGGGACTAAAAATCGCATATGCAATTAATCGAGCAGCCCTTATTTATATTTATATTTATATATACACACACACATATATATATATACACATACACATAGAAATATGTTAAAAAGGTACATTGTTCTCTAAGTGGAGTATACAATCGGCATCTCCCCATACTGACAGTATATACAGTAAGTATGACAGTGTATACAATCAGCATCTCCCCATACTGACAGTATATACAGTAGGTATGACAGTGTATACAATCAGCATCTCCCCCATACTGACAGTATATACAGTAGGTAGGACAGTGTATACAAATCAGCATCTCTCCATACTGACAGTATATACAGTAGGTAGGACAGTGTATACAAATCAACATCTCCCCATACTGACAGTATATACAGTAGGTAGGACAGTGTATACAAATCAACATCTCCCCATACTGACAATATATACAGTAGGTATAACAGTGTATACAATCAGCATCTCCCCATACTAACAGTATATACAGTAGGTGTTGCGGTGTATACAATCAGCATCTCCCCATACTAACAGTATATACAGTAGGTAGGACAGTGTATACAAATCAACATCTCCCCATACTGACAATATATACAGTAGGTATAACAGTGTATACAATCAGCATCTCCCCATACTAACAGTATATACAGTAGGTGTTGCGGTGTATACAATCAGCATCTCCCCATACTAACAGTATATACAGTAGGTGTTGCGGTGTATAAAATCAACATCTCCCCATACTGACAGTATATACAGTAGGTGTTGCGGTGTATACAATCAGCATCTCCCCATACTAACAGTATATACAGTAGGTGTTGCGGTGTATAAAATCAACATCTCCCCATACTGACAGTATATACAGTAGGTGTTGCGGTGTATACAATCAGCATCTCCCCATACTAACAGTATATACAGTAGGTAGGACAGTGTATACAAATCAGCATCTCCCCATACTGACAGTATATACAGTAGGTAGGACAGTGTATACAAATCAACATCTCCCCATACTGACAGTATATACAGTAGGTATGACAGTGTATACAATCGGCATCTCCCCCATACTAACAGTATATACAGTAGGTGTTTCAGTGTATACAATCGGCATCTCCCCCATACTAACAGTATATACAGTAGGGGTTCCAGTGTATACAATCGGCATCTCCCCCATACTGACAGTATATACAGTCGGTATGACAGTGTATACAATCGGCATCTCCCCATACTGACAGTATATACAGTAGGTATGACAGTGTATACCATCGGCATCTCCCCATACTGACAGTATATACAGTAGGTATGACAGTGTATACCATCAGCATCTCCCCATACTGACAGTATATACAGTAGGTATGACAGTGTATACCATCAGCATCTCCCCATACTGACAGTATATACAGTAGGTATGACAGTGTATACCATCAGCATCTCCCCATACTGACAGTATATACAGTAGGTATGAGTGTATACAATCAGCATCTCCCCATACTGACAGTATATACAGTAAGTGTTGACTGGGTAGCTCCATCAATTGGATCCTCCTGATGCCTGGAACCTGCGGCTATGTAGCGGAGAAAGGGATTATAGCAGGAGCCCACCCAAAGAACTAGACAGGCTAGCATTCTGGTAAAACAAGAAGTGATTTTATTGGAACACACACTGCTTTTATACACAAACATAGGGTCTTATCTTGCTCCCAAAATCTCCCACCATTCCCGCCCCTCCAGACAGGCTGGCGCCTGCCATAGCAGCCACAGTCCAACAAAGACCCAGGATACAGCGGCAGTTCTCTGGGCAACTGCTTTGTACTAATGTAGGCTACGGGGAGGTCCTGCCCCACTTCATCTGCCTGGCTTAACACAGCTCCTAACCCGAACATGGAGGCATCTGTGTGGACAGAAAAAAGTTTGGTGGGGTTAGGAGCGGCCAGTACTGGAGCAGAGACTAAGGCAGACTTAAGGCTCTGGAAGGCAGCTTTGCAATCGGGGGACCACAGGACCTATCGGGGCAGTCGTTTACGGGTGAGGTCTGTCAGGGGTTTAGCTAGGGCACTGTAGTTGGGGACAAATCTTCGGTAGTAACCAGCGGTTCCCAGGAACGCTAGCACTTGTGTTTCGGTTCGGGGAGTGGGCCAGTTGGCAACTGCCTCAAACTTTCCTTTCCGCAGCCCACTCGGTGGCCTAGGTACTGGACCTCCGAGCGACCAATGGTACATTTGTCGTTCTTTAGAGTCCCAATGGAACTGTTCCTGCCTGGGGCCCTGTTTCTACTCGGTCCCAATAAGGGCTAAGGTCGGGTCGTTCAGGGTCTCCTGGACGAAGTCGGAGGAGGCCCAGGGGGGTTGGTCAAGAGATAGGGGGGGGGAGTCTGGGACAAGGGGAAGTCAGGGGTGGAATGATTCATCTGGGTCCACGGAGCTGGTGCAGTAACTTGGCATCTGGCTTGCTGGCGACTGGTTACTGGGTTGGCATCCGGGGAGTTATTCCCCACAAAGGCTGAGGCCAGGTGGCCGAGGTCATTTCCCAACAAGACCTTGACTGGTAGCTGTTGCATGATGCCCACCTCTACATCACAGGAGCCGGCTCCCCAGTTCAGATGTACCCAAGCTATGGGGGTATGTAACACAGCTCCTCCAGCCACCTGAAAGGCAAGGGTCCTCCCGGTTTGACTGGATCTTGGGGCTAACTGGGGTTGGATCAGAGAGACTGTCGCGCCAGTGTTCCTTAATCCCTGGGCTGCCTGCCCATTGACCCAGACATCCTGGCGATAGTGCCGGTGGTCATCTTGGATCACCAAGCTGACTTCATGCAGAACGCCAACTTCCTCATCTGACCATTCTGCATAGCTATCAAGACCCGCCGCATAGGCGCAGTGGCCAGCGGCCTGGTAGGTCCTGGCTGGAGTGGTCCCCTCGGGGCCGGGGAGGAGTTCCTCGGCTGCTGGGCTGAGGGGTTTCTTAGCTTTGTTGGACAGAACCGTTGGAAGTGGCAGAGTTGTCCACACGTGTAGCACCCCCCTGTATTGCTGGCCCCGGCTGGAGAAGCAGGAGTGGTAGCAGAGCGGGGTATGGGCAGGCGTTCTGGGGCATCCACATACTGATCTGACCCCCTGCAACCGACACTGGGTCTCAAACAGCTAAAGATAGCAGTCGATCTCCTTCACTCCATCATCCTAGAAAGCCCGGAAGGCGGCATTGGGTAGCTTCTGGGTCTGGTAGGAGAAGCTAAGGGGTCCGGAACAATTCCCCCCCCCCCCATAGACTTCTGCAGCTCATCAAGTGTACCTTAATAGCGTTGGCAATGACTCGAGTAACAATCTCCTCCAGGGGGTTAGATCCATAGAGGTCCAGTTGCCACTGGATCTGCCTCTGGAGGTCCGACATGGTGGTCTCTGGGGTTGAGGTGGTACTGGGCCATCTACTGCTTTGGTCGTCATCTGACCCACCCGCCGGCTCGTTAGCCTGATCACCCTCCATCAGCTCAGCTATGAGTGCAGTCATTGTCTTGTTACCAGCTACTCCTCCTCTGGCTTGCAGTAAACTCTGCAGTTCGTCCTTCCGGAGCCTGTGATACTTTTCCATCCGGCAAGGACTTCAGGTGGTGGTTTGTATGTTCCAGGTAATCGGAAGCATCCCACCGCTGCCACCACTGTGACAGATCCCAGCTACCCCGACTGGGTAGCACCGGCAATTGGATCCTCCCAATGCCTGGAACCTGCGGCTATGTAGCGGAGAAAGGGATTATAGCAGGAGCCCACCCAAAGAACTAGACAGACCAGCATTCAGGTAAAACAAGAACTGATTGTATTGGTAAACACAATCTCCTTTTATACACAAACACAGGGTCTTATCTTGCTCCCAAATCTCCCGCCATTCCCGCCCCTCCAGACAGGCTGGCGCCTTCCATAGCAGCCACAGTCCCACAGAGACCAAGGACACAGCGGCTGCACTTCCAGGGTGTCATTTGAAAGCTCTGTATGACCGTGTATACAAATCAGCATCTCCCCATACTGACAGTATATACAGTAAGTGTTGCAGTGTACATATGTATGACAGTGTATACAATCAGCATCTCCCCCATACTGACAGTATATACAGTAGGTGTTGCAGTGTACATATGTATGACAGTGTATACAATCAGCATCTCCCCATACTGACAGTATATACAGTAAGTGTTGCAGTGTACATATGTATGACAGTGTATACAATCAGCATCTCCCCATACTGTCTGTATATACAGTAGGTATGACAGTGTATACAATCAGCATCTCCCCCATACTGAGTGTATATACAGTAGGTGTTGCAATGTACATATGTATGACAGTGTATATGTCAGGATAGGTAAAGTCCAGAGTTAGACCCAAATGCTAGAATGAGGGTAGTAACACCCTAGCACAGTGAGTATATACCAGGACCTGACCCTGCGACAGTTACAGTATAATATACTCGCAGAAATAGACTGGAAGATGGCACAGCAGGGTCAGGAGAAGAAACTTCGTGTAGATAGGGTTAATCAAAAGAGTAATCAAGCAAGCAATGTCCAGCAACGTGTAATCAGGTAGGGGTTAACCAATAGAGTAATCAAGCAATGTCCAGCAACGTGTAATCAGGTAGGGGTTAACCAATAGAGTAATCAAGCAAGCAATGTCCAGCAACGTGTAGTCAGGCAGGTAGGGGTTAACCAAAAGAGTAATCCAGCAAGCAAAGTCCAGCAACAAGAAATCAGTCAGATAGGGGTTCAGGGTTGAGAATTAAACAAGCTCAGGTTCAGAATATCAAAGATACAAAGAGTACTCACTTAGCCAACGAGTGAAAACAAACAGGCACCGGAGGAGAGAAGACGCCGGAATAAGAAGCCATTCTGACGTCAGACGAGAGGGATGGCTTCAGCCAAGTTGCTAGGCAACAGAACGTAGCGCAACAGCGCCGAAGAAACCAAGGCAGAGAGAGCGATCGCGACAGTATACAATCAGCATCTCCCCATACTGACAGTATATACGGTAGGTGTTGCAGTGTACAGTATACAATCAGAATCTCCCCATACTGACAGTATATACAGTAGGTATGAGTGTATACAATCGGCATCTCCCCATACTAACAGTATATACAATCAGCATCTCCCCATACTGACAGTATATACAGTAGGTATGAGTGTATACAATCAGCATCTCCCCATACTGGCAGTATATACAATCAGCATCTCCCCATACTGACAGTATATACAGTAGGTGTTGCAGCATACGTAGGTATGACAGTGTATACAAATAAGCATCTCCCCATACTGACAGTATAAACAGTAAGTGTTGCAGCGTATGCAGGTATGACAGTGTATACAATCAGCATCTCCCCATACTGGCAGTATAAACAGTAAGTGTTGCAGCGTACGTAGGTATGACAGTGTATACAATCGGCATCTCCCCATACTGACAGTATATACAGTAGGTATGACAGTGTATACAATCGGCATCTCCCCATACTGACAGTATATACAGTAGGTATGACAGTGTATACAATCGGCATCTCCCCATACTGACAGTATATACAGTAGGTATGACAGTGTATACAATCGGCATCTCCCCATACTGACAGTATATACAGTAAGTATGACAGTGTATACAAATCAGCATCTCCCCCATACTGACAGTATATACAGTAAGTATGACAGTGTATACAAATCAGCATCTCCCCCATACTGACAGTATATACAGTAAGTATGACAGTGTATACAAATTAGCATCTCCCCCATACTGACAGTATATACAGTAAGTATGACAGTGTATACAAATTAGCATCTCCCCCATACTGACAGTATATACAGTAAGTATGACAGTGTATACAAATCAGCATCTCCCCCATACTGACAGTATATACAGTAAGTATGACAGTGTATACAAATCAGCATCTCCCCCATACTGACAGTATATACAGTAAGTATGACAGTGTATACAAATCAGCATCTCCCCCATACTGACAGTATATACAGTAAGTATGACAGTGTATACAAATCAGCATCTCCCCCATACTGACAGTATATACAGTAAGTATGACAGTGTATACAAATCAGCATCTCCCCCATACTGACAGTATATACAGTAAGTATGACAGTGTATACAAATCAGCATGTCCCCCATACTGACAGTATATACAGTAAGTATGACAGTGTATACAAATCAGCATCTCCCCCATACTGACAGTATATACAGTAAGTATGACAGTGTATACAAATCAGCATCTCCCCATACTGACAGTATATACAGTAGGTAGGACAGTGTATACAATCAGCATCTCCCCATACTGACAGTATATACAGTAGGTAGGACAGTGTATACAATCAGCATCTCCCCATACTGACAGTATATACAGTAGGTAGGACAGTGTATACAATCAGCATCTCCCCATACTGACAGTATATACAGTAAGTATGACAGTGTATACAAATCAGCATCTCCCCCATACTGACAGTATATACAGTAAGTATGACAGTGTATACAAATCAGCATCTCCCCCATACTGACAGTATATACAGTAAGTATGACAGTGTATACAAATCAGCATCTCCCCCATACTGACAGTATATACAGTAAGTATGACAGTGTATACAATCAGCATCTCCCCCATACTGACAGTATATACAGTAAGTATGACAGTGTATACAAATCAGCATCTCCCCATACTGACAGTATATACAGTAGGTATGACAGTGTATACAATCAGCATCTCCCCATACTGACAGTATATACAGTAGGTATAACAATGTATACAATCAGCATCTCCCCATACTGACAGTATATACAGTAGGTAGGACAGTGTATACAAATCAGCATCTCCCCATACTGACAGTATATACAGTAAGTATGACAGTGTATACAAATCAGCATCTCCCCCATACTGACAGTATATACAGTAAGTATGACAGTGTATACAAATTAGCATCTCCCCCATACTGACAGTATATACAGTAAGTATGACAGTGTATACAAATCAGCATCTCCCCCATACTGACAGTATATACAGTAAGTATGACAGTGTATACAAATCAGCATCTCCCCCATACTGTCAGTATATACAGTAAGTATGACAGTGTATACAAATCAGCATCTCCCCCATACTGACAGTATATACAGTAAGTATGACAGTGTATACAAATCAGCATCTCCCCCATACTGACAGTATATACAGTAAGTATGACAGTGTATACAAATCAGCATCTCCCCCATACTGACAGTATATACAGTAAGTATGACAGTGTATACAAATCAGCATCTCCCCCATACTGACAGTATATACAGTAAGTATGACAGTGTATACAAATCAGCATCTCCCCCATACTGACAGTATATACAGTAAGTATGACAGTGTATACAAATCAGCATCTCCCCATACTGACAGTATATACAGTAGGTAGGACAGTGTATACAATCAGCATCTCCCCATACTGACAGTATATACAGTAGGTAGGACAGTGTATACAATCAGCATCTCCCCATACTGACAGTATATACAGTAGGTAGGACAGTGTATACAATCAGCATCTCCCCATACTGACAGTATATACAGTAAGTATGACAGTGTATACAAATCAGCATCTCCCCCATACTGACAGTATATACAGTAAGTATGACAGTGTATACAAATCAGCATCTCCCCCATACTGACAGTATATACAGTAAGTATGACAGTGTATACAAATCAGCATCTCCCCATACTGACAGTATATACAGTAAGTATGACAGTGTATACAATCAGCATCTCCCCATACTGACAGTATATACAGTAAGTATGACAGTGTATACAAATCAGCATCTCCCCATACTGACAGTATATACAGTAGGTATGACAGTGTATACAATCAGCATCTCCCCATACTGACAGTATATACAGTAGGTAGGACAGTGTATACAATCAGCATCTCCCCATACTGACAGTATATACAGTAGGTAGGACAGTGTATACAATCAGCATCTCCCCATACTGACAGTATATACAGTAGGTAGGACAGTGTATACAATCAGCATCTCCCCATACTGACAGTATATACAGTAGGTAGGACAGTGTATACAATCAGCATCTCCCCATACTGACAGTATATACAGTAGGTATGACAGTGTATACAATCAGCATCTCCCCATACTGACAGTATATACAGTAGGTATAACAATGTATACAATCAGCATCTCCCCATACTGACAGTATATACAGTAGGTATGACAGTGTATACAATCAGCATCTCCCCATACTGACAGTATATACAGTAGGTAGGACAGTGTATACAATCAGCATCTCCCCATACTGACAGTATATACAGTAGGTAGGACAGTGTATACAATCAGCATCTCCCCATACTGACAGTATATACAGTAGGTATGACAGTGTATACAATCAGCATCTCCCCATACTGACAGTATATACAGTAGGTATGACAGTGTATACCATCAGCATCTCCCCATACTGACAGTATATACAGTAGGTATGACAGTGTATACAATCAGCATCTCCCCATACTGACAGTATATACAGTAGGTATGACAGTGTATACCATCAGCATCTCCCCATACTGACAGTATATACAGTAGGTATGACAGTGTATACAATCAGCATCTCCCCATACTGACAGTATATACAGTAGGTATGACAGTGTATACCATCAGCATCTCCCCATACTGACAGTATATACAGTAGGTATGACAGTGTATACAATCAGCATCTCCCCATACTGACAGTATATACAGTAGGTATGACAGTGTATACCATCAGCATCTCCCCATACTGACAGTATATACAGTAGGTATGACAGTGTATACAATCAGCATCTCCCCATACTGACAGTATATACAGTAGGTATGACAGTGTATACAATCAGCATCTCCCCATACTGACAGTATATACAGTAGGTATGACAGTGTATACAATCAGCATCTCCCCATACTGACAGTATATACAGTAGGTATGACAGTGTATACAAATCAGCATCTCCCCATACTGACAGTATATACAGTAGGTATGACAGTGTATACAAATCAGCATCTCCCCATACTGACAGTATATACAGTAGGTATGACAGTGTATACAATCAGCATCTCCCCATTCTGACCGTATATACAGTAAGTGTTGCAGCGTACGTAGGTATGACAGTGTATACAGAGACAGACAGCATCCCGCCATACTGACAGTATATACAGTAGCTGTTGCAGTGTACATATGTATGACAGTGTATACAATCAGCATCTCCCCATACTGACAGTATATACAGTAGGTATGACAGTGTATACAATCAGCATCTCCCCATACTGACAGTATATACAGTAGGTAGGACAGTGTATACAATCAGCATCTCCCCATACTGACAGTATATACAGTAGGTAGGACAGTGTATACAAATCAGCATCTCCCCATACTGACAGTATATACAGTAAGTATGACAGTGTATACAAATCAGCATCTCCCCATACTGACAGTATATACAGTAGGTAGGACAGTGTATACAAATCAGCATCTCCCCCATACTGACAGTATATACAGTAAGTATGACAGTGTATACAAATCAACATCTCCCCCATACTGACAGTATATACAGTAAGTATGACAGTGTATACAATCAGCATCTCCCCATACTGACAGTATATACAGTAGGTAGGACAGTGTATACAATCAGCATCTCCCCATACTGACAGTATATACAGTAGGTAGGACAGTGTATACAATCAGCATCTCCCCATACTGACAGTATATACAGTAGGTAGGACAGTGTATACAATCAGCATCTCCCCATACTGACAGTATATACAGTAGGTAGGACAGTGTATACAATCAGCATCTCCCCATACTGACAGTATATACAGTAGGTAGGACAGTGTATACAATCAGCATCTCCCCATACTGACAGTATATACAGTAGGTATGACAGTGTATACAAATCAGCATCTCCCCATACTGACAGTATATACAGTAAGTATGACAGTGTATACAAATCAGCATCTCCCCATACTGACAGTATATACAGTAAGTATGACAGTGTATACAAATCAGCATCTCCCCATACTGACAGTATATACAGTAAGTATGACAGTGTATACAATCAGCATCTCCCCATACTGACAGTATATACAGTAGGTATGACAGTGTATACAATCAGCATCTCCCCATACTGACAGTATATACAGTAGGTAGGACAGTGTATACAAATCAGCATCTCCCCATACTGACAGTATATACAGTAGGTAGGACAGTGTATACAATCAGCATCTCCCCATACTGACAGTATATACAGTAGGTAGGACAGTGTATACAATCAGCATCTCCCCATACTGACAGTATATACAGTAGGTATGACAGTGTATACAATCAGCATCTCCCCATACTGACAGTATATACAGTAAGTATGACA
Organism: Bombina bombina; assembly: GCF_027579735.1. Lineage (NCBI taxonomy): Eukaryota > Metazoa > Chordata > Amphibia > Anura > Bombinatoridae > Bombina > Bombina bombina. Next base: position 33,638,345 of record NC_069509.1, read on the forward strand.
GTGTATACAAATCAGCATCTCCCCCATACTGACAGTATATACAGTAAGTATGACAGTGTATACAATCAGCATCTCCCCATACTGACAGTATGTGTTGCAGCGTACGTAGGTATGACAGTGTGTACAGACAGACAGTATATGCTTATAGCTTAGCGTACGTAGGTATGCCAGTCTGATATGATCGCGTCACGGACCGTAAGGTTTATGTAATCTAACACCTTCTCAACCGCACCTGAGATCGGGGCTCCGCTGGAACAGCCCCCGGGTGAAGCTTCGCATTTCCCGCTCCGTACCTCCCGCCATGTTTTAACTCGCAGCCAAAGCCAGCGACAAAGGCCCGCCCACTGAGCGCTGATTGGCTAAGTGTCTGATAACTCCTGATTGGTTTATACTCTGTCAATCATTTAGTGGTAGAACCGGAAGTACCTAATAAGTTTAGTACCCCCCCCCTCTAAACAGAGTACTGGTCGTGTGTTGTGTTACTTTGTGTCAGGTAAGTGACTGTGTGACAGTAAATCGTCTTATAGATACTTATATATATATATCTATATATATATATATATATATATATATATATATATATATATATATATATATATATATATATATATATATATATCTCTGCCTCCCCTCCGTCTGAGGTTACTGTTATATAGGTAACAACTCTACTGACCAGTAACGTGTGTGTGTAATAAACCGTACGGCTCTAACGTAATAACGCTGTATAATCTGTAATTGTATTGTTACCCTCAGGCATTAATAGTAGACTTGTATGATGATATAATAATAAGCTATAGCAGACTGGCCTGATACAGTAGTAAGCTATAGCAGACTGGCATGATACAGTAGTAAGCTATAGCAGACTGGCATGATACAGTAGTAAGCTACAGCAGGATGACCTGATACAGTAGTAAGCTATAGCAGGATGGCATGATACAGTAGTAAGCTATAGCAGGATGGCCTGATACAGTAGTAAGCTATAGCAGACTGGCATGATACAGTAGTAAGCTATAGCAGACTGGCATGATACAGTAGTAAGCTACAGCAGGATGACCTGATACAGTAGTAAGCTATAGCAGGATGGCCTGATACAGTAGTAAGCTACAGCAGGATGGCCTGATACAGTAGTAAGCTATAGCAGGATGGCCTGATACAGTAGTAAGCTACAGCAGGATGGCCTGATACAGTAGTAAGCTATAGCAGACTGGCCTGATACAGTAGTAAGCTACAGCAGGATGGCCTGATACAGTAGTAAGCTACAGCAGGATGGCCTGATACAGTAGTAAGCTATAGCAGGATGGCCTGATACAGTAGTAAGCTACAGCAGGATGGCCTGATACAGTAGTAAGCTACAGCAGGATGGCCTGATACAGTAGTAAGCTATAGCAGGATGGCCTGATACAGTAGTAAGCTACAGCAGGATGGCCTGATACAGTAGTAAGCTACAGCAGGATGGCCTGATACAGTAGTAAGCTACAGCAGGATGACCTGATACAGTAGTAAGCTATAGCAGGATGGCATGATACAGTAGTAAGCTATAGCAGGATGGCATGATACAGTAGTAAGCTATAGCAGGATGGCCTGATACAGTAGTAAGCTATAGCAGACTGGCATGATACAGTAGTAAGCTATAGCAGACTGGCATGATACAGTAGTAAGCTACAGCAGGATGACCTGATACAGTAGTAAGCTATAGCAGGATGGCCTGATACAGTAGTAAGCTATAGCAGGATGGCATGATACAGTAGTAAGCTATAGCAGGATGGCATGATACAGTAGTAAGCTATAGCAGGATGACCTGATACAGTAGTAAGCTATAGCAGGATGGCATGATACAGTAGTAAGCTATAGCAGGATGGCATGATACAGTAGTAAGCTATAGCAGACTGGCATGATACAGTAGTAAGCTATAGCAGGATGGCATGATACAGTAGTAAGCTATAGCAGACTGGCATGATACAGTAGTAAGCTACAGCAGGATGGCCTGATACAGTAGTAAGCTATAGCAGGATGGCCTGATACAGTAGTAAGCTATAGCAGGATGGCCTGATACAGTAGTAAGCTATAGCAGGATGACCTGATACAGTAGTAAGCTATAGCAGGATGGCCTGATACAGTAGTAAGCTATAGCAGGATGGCCTGATACAGTAGTAAGCTATAGCAGGATGGCCTGATACAGTAGTAAGCTATAGCAGGATGGCCTGATACAGTAGTAAGCTATAGCAGGATGGCCTGATACAGTAGTAAGCTATAGCAGGATGGCCTGATACAGTAGTAAGCTATAGCAGGATGGCCTGATACAGTAGTAAGCTATAGCAGGATGGCCTGATACAGTAGTAAGCTATAGCAGGATGGCCTGATACAGTAGTAAGCTATAGCAGGATGGCCTGATACAGTAGTAAGCTATAGCAGGATGGCCTGATACAGTAGTAAGCTATAGCAGGATGGCCTGATACAGTAGTAAGCTATAGCAGGATGGCCTGATACAGTAGTAAGCTATAGCAGGATGGCCTGATACAGTAGTAAGCTATAGCAGGATGGCCTGATACAGTAGTAAGCTATAGCAGGATGGCCTGATACAGTAGTAAGCTATAGCAGGATGGCCTGATACAGTAGTAAGCTATAGCAGGATGGCCTGATACAGTAGTAAGCTATAGCAGGATGGCCTGATACAGTAGTAAGCTATAGCAGGATGGCCTGATACAGTAGTAAGCTATAGCAGGATGGCCTGATACAGTAGTAAGCTATAGCAGGATGGCCTGATACAGTAGTAAGCTATAGCAGGATGGCCTGATACAGTAGTAAGCTATAGCAGGATGGCCTGATACAGTAGTAAGCTATAGCAGGATGGCCTGATACAGTAGTAAGCTACAGCAGGATGGCATGATACAGTAGTAAGCTACAGCAGGATGGCCTGATACAGTAGTAAGCTACAGCAGGATGGCCTGATACAGTAGTAAGCTATAGCAGGATGGCCTGATACAGTAGTAAGCTATAGCAGGATGGCCTGATACAGTAGTAAGCTATAGCAGGATGGCCTGATACAGTAGTAAGCTATAGCAGGATGGCCTGATACAGTAGTAAGCTATAGCAGGATGGCCTGATACAGTAGTAAGCTATAGCAGGATGGCCTGATACAGTAGTAAGCTATAGCAGGATGGCCTGATACAGTAGTAAGCTATAGCAGGATGGCCTGATACAGTAGTAAGCTATAGCAGGATGGCCTGATACAGTAGTAAGCTATAGCAGGATGGCCTGATACAGTAGTAAGCTATAGCAGGATGGCCTGATACAGTAGTAAGCTATAGCAGGATGGCCTGATACAGTAGTAAGCTATAGCAGGATGGCCTGATACAGTAGTAAGCTATAGCAGGATGGCCTGATACAGTAGTAAGCTACAGCAGGATGGCCTGATACAGTAGTAAGCTACAGCAGGATGGCCTGATACAGTAGTAAGCTATAGCAGGATGGCCTGATACAGTAGTAAGCTATAGCAGGATGGCCTGATACAGTAGTAAGCTATAGCAGGATGGCCTGATACAGTAGTAAGCTATAGCAGGATGGCCTGATACAGTAGTAAGCCATAGCAGGATGGCCTGATCTAATTGTAAGCTATAGTATGGTGCTACATTTATATCCTCCATTACTACAACAGGTAAAGAAAAAACACACAAATGTTCCCGTGAAGAGGTTTTAAAGTCAGCTCCAGAGCTGGAATGCACTATTGGGAGCTAGCTGAACCTATATCTGGTGAGCCAATGACGAGAGCCTTATGGGTGCAGCCACCAATAATCAGCTATCTCCCAATACTGCATACCTACCTGCTCTTCAACAATGGTTACTGAGAATGGAGCAAATTTAATAAGAAGTAAACTGGAAAGTCTCTTCATTTTTTGCTCTTTCTGGATCATCAAGTTTTAAATTTGACTTTCGTGTCTCTTAAAGCACAAGAATAAGACAGAAATGTGCAAGCTAAGATCTGTTTAGCAATAGCACAGGTAGAAAAAAGGTAGATCCCATCTAGTCTGGGCTCCTGTGGTGTAAATGATCAGCTTCCTTGTATTCTATGTACAGGTTGGTGCCCTCCAGCTGGTAGTTACAAGGTTACATTTCGGTGATGATTGATCAGAATTTTCCCTTGTGTCTTATGCAAAGAAAAGAGAAGGCGCAGTTTTCTTTACTAAACACTAACACAAGTATGTTTTAGATATGAACGGGCCGGCAGGAGGAGAGCTGGACTACAAGCGGAAGTACAAGAATCTCAAGCGCAAGCTCAAGTTTCTCATCTATGTAAGTTTGTGCTGCTTCCTCTGTCGGGAATATTTATCAATTTGCAGACGGACAAGAGAACCTATCCACCTGTAATCGCCACTTGCGATGGAGCATCATTTAAAAAAAAATAAAAAAAAATAAGATTGCACAAGAGCTCTCGCGTGCAATAGTGCCCCCCCCCCCGCTCTTGTGCATCCAATTGTGCAAGAGCAGTGTCTGCTAACCACCAAAACCTTGCTTGTTCAGGGGGCTTTATCTCTGCCATCTCTGAGCTGGTGGAGAGGGTGAAAAGCATTAATGCAGCTTGGTACATTTTCCTTTGTTTGAGACTGAGGGGGTGAGGGAAAATGGGTTTATAAATCAAAATTCAAGGGATACATTAATATAATAATTACTTATTCTTTACCCTTAAATTCCAGAACCTAAAGCAGTAATATACATCAGAATGTACAAAAGGATGCAAAGAGGTTTGCAACACAGGGAGAAGACTGCAGGTCTCTGGGATAGTTGAATACTAAAAACCCATTAATTTAAGTGTTATCAGACTAACAGATGGAAAGCCAAGACAATATAAAATATCACAAACATACCCTTTTATACAAAATAACTTTATTGGAGAAAACAATATATGTCCGAATGGACTACTCATGCACACACTGGTACTCATGCGCACACACACACACACACACTAGTACTCATGCACACACACTAGTACTCATGCGCACACACACATACACACACTGGTACTCATGCATGCACACACACACACACACTAGTACTCATGCACACACACTAGTACTCATGCACACACTGGTACTCATGCACACACTGGTACTCATGCATGCACACACACACACACTAGTACTCATGCACACACTGGTACTCATGCACACACGCACACACACTAGTACTCATGCACACACTGGTACTCATGCACACACTGGTACTCATGCATGCACACACACACACTAGTACTCATGCACACACTGGTACTCATGCATGCACACACACACACACACACACTAGTACTCATGCACACACTGGTACTCATGCACGCACACACACACACACACTAGTACTCATGCACACACTGGTACTCATGCATGCACACACACACACACACACACTAGTACTCATGCACACACTGGTACTCATGCATGCACACACACACACACTAGTACTCATGCACACACTGGTACTCATGCATGCACACACACACACACACACACACTAGTACTCATGCACACACACACACACAAACACACTGGTACTCATGCACACACTGGTACTCATGCATGCACACACACACACCCTGGTACTCATGCACACACTGGTACTCATGCACACACTGGTACTCATGCATGCACACACACACACACCCTAGTACTCATGCACACACTGGTACTCATGCATGCACACACACACACACTGGTACTCATGCATACACACACACTAGTACTCATGCACACACACACACTGGTACTCATGCACACACTGGTACTCATGCACACACACACACACACACTGTTAAAACTTGCTGAAACTCAGATAGAGAATTTCTTATACAAAATGCACATAATAGATCTTAGTTTGTCGACTACCAAAAGTGCATATGTTATGTGTATCTGTCTGAATTATTAACTCTTGGCAGTGAATAAACTAAATTATACAGACAGTAGCGTGGTGAGTTGTCTAATTAGCTTATTAGCCTTGCAAAAAGCACAACGACATTGTTTGAGATAAGCAGTAAAAAAATATATATTTGTGCTCTTGGATATCAGTCTGTGTAAATACTTTCAAAAACACACAGTATAAATATATTTGTAGCTCAATCTCATACTAGATAATAGTTGCAATGTTGGTTTGCTTTTTTGGATACAAATGTAACTTGTAATTATTTAACTCTCTTGTGTGAGGAGTCCGCGTTTTTAAATCTGTTTGCTATTCGTAAGGTGTGGTGTATACCTTTTTAAAACAAATGGAATTAACAGCTGTGTATCATAAAATTTACAACAGGTTAAATTACCACTGTTTCGTTGCACCTAAATAGGGTTATTACCATGAGAATTATATGCCTATTGTTGCCAAAATTGTTTACTCGCACCTAACACTCTGAATCACTATGTGACCCAGCAGCTGTGTATCTACGAACTTGCAACAGGCTAAATTACCGCTATTAACTTTGCACCTAAATAGGGTTATTTATCAAAAGAATTATATGCCCATTGTTGCACAAGTTTCATAGCATTGCAAACTCCGAATCACTATATGACACCAACACCATTAGATATTAACTCTTAAAGGCAAAACAAATGCGGAGTCCTAAAGACAGCTCCTGCTATATAGGAGGCAAATATAAATACAAGTATACAATAAGAAAATTACAGGCTAAGCTTCAGAAAGGTCTCTTCTATAGCGGAGACCTGATTAACGTTTAACTGTCTGTTAGTATTGAGATCAAATCATTCGTAACATTTAAATATTAACCGAGTCAGCTTTCTAAAAAAGTAGCGGTTTCATAACCTCGTGATAGTGCCCCTGACGCGCGTTTCACATAATGCTTCTTCAGAGGGGTACGCGCCAGCCGAACAGAGCGGGTAATATCTGAATGTAAAGCCCGCCCTTGTGCTTTGATTGGTTCTCCATAGTCGTGCTATGTAACTTGCTATTGGTTACCGTCAGTGTACACAGAATTGACGTTTACTGATCATAGTAGCGGTGTGAGCTGGCTGCATTTTATATACAAGGGGTGAAACAAATATGTCACAACCAAAGTGAATTATGTTAATGTAGTAACACAGAAAAGGAAAACAATGGTAAAATGTTCCTTACAGCTTGAATGTATCATCTGTCACACATGAACCCACATATTTTTACGGCAACCTTTACTCTTTACATAGCACAACTATGGAGAACCAATCGAAGCACAAGGGCGGGCTTTACATTCAGATATTACCCGCTCTGTTCGGCCGGCGCGTACCCCTCTGAAGAAGCGTTATGTGAAACGCGCGTCAGGGTCACTATCACAAGGTTATGAAACCTCTACTTTTTTAGAAAGCTGACTCTGTTAATATTTAAATGTTACGAATGATTTGATCTCAATACTAACAGACAGTTAAACGTTAATCAGGTCTCCGCTTTAGAAGAGACCTTTCTGAAGCTTAGCCTGTAATTTTCTTATTGTATACTTGTATTATATTTGCCTCCTATATAGTAGGAGCTGTCTTTAGGACTCCGCATTTGTTTTGCCTTTAAGAGTTAATATCTAATGGTGTTGGTGTCATATACTGATTCAGAGTTTGCAATGCTATGAAACTTGTGCAACAATGGGCATATAATTCTTTTGATAAATAATTGTAGTTAGGTAGCGACGACGTTGGGGGGGCAGATTAGGGGTTAATAAATATAATATAGGGGTCGGCGATGTTAGGGGCAGCAGATTAGGGGTTCATAGCTATAATGTAGGTGGCGGCGGTGTCCGGTCGGCAGATTAGGGGTTAAAAATTTTTATTAGAGTGGCGGCGATGTGGTGGGGGGGTCTTCGGTTTAGGGGTACATAGGTAGTTTATGGGTGTTAGTGTACTTTGTAGCACAGTAGTTAAGAGCTTTATATTCACGCGTTAGCCCATAAAGCTCTTAACTACTGACTTTTTTTGGCGGTAGGAGTCTTGTCAGTAGAGGGTCTACTGCTCACTTCTTCCAAGACTCCAAATACCAGCGTTAGGCAGATCCCATTGAATTGATAGGATACGCAATTGGCGTAAGGGGATCTGCAGTAGCCTTGAGTCGCGGTGAGGAAGCGAGCGTTAGACCCTTTCCTGGCTGACTCTAAATACCATCGGGCGGCCAAAAGCAGCATTAGGACCCCTTAACGCTGCTTTTGATGGCTAACGCAGAACTCTAAATCTAGCCGATAGTGATTCAGAGTGTGAGGTGCGAGTAAACAATTTTGGCAACAATAGGCATATAATTCTCATGGTAATAACCCTATTTAGGTGCAACGAAACAGTGGTAATTTAACCTGTTGTAAATTTTATGATACACAGCTGTTAATTCCATTTGTTTTAAAAAGGTATACACCGCACCTTACGAATAGCAAACAGATTTAAAAACGCAGAGAGTTAAATAACTACAAGTTGCAACATTTTTATCCAAAAAAGCAAACCAACATTGCAACTATTATCTAGTATGAGATTTAGCTACAAATATATTTATACTGTGTGTTTTTTAAAGTATTTACACAGACTGATATCCAAGAGCACAAATATATATTTTTACTGCTTATCTCAAACAATGTCGTTGTGCTTTTTGCAAGGCTAATAAGCTAATTAGACAACTCACCACGCTACTGTCTGTATAATTTAGTTTATTCACTGCCAAGAGTTAATAATTCAGACAGATAGACATAACATATGCACTTTTGGTAGTCGACAAACTAAGATCTATTATGTGCATTTTGTATAAGAAATTCTGAGTTTCAGCAAGTTTTAACAGTGTGTGCATGAGTACCAGTGTGTGCATGAGTACCAGTGTGTGCATGAGTACCAGTGTGTGCATGAGTACCAGTGTGTGCATGAGTACCAGTGTGTGCATGAGTAGTAGTGTGTGCATGAGTACTAGTTCAGTCGGACATATATTTTTTTCTCCAATAAAGTTATTTTGTATAAAAGGGTATGTTTGTGATATTTTATATTGTCTTGGCTTGCCATCTGTTAGTCTGATCACACTAAAATTAGTGGGTTTTTAGTATTCAACTGGTCCAGAAACTTGCAGACATTTTCCTTTGTGTCTTGAGACCTCTGGGTCTCATAGCGGATCAGTACCTCTAGGACTGACACCTTTTATCTTTCAGGAGCAGGAATGTTTTCAGGAGGAGCTACGGAGAGCACAGAGGAAACTGCTGAAGGTGTCAAGAGATAAGAGGTGAGCATTGCTGCTGCTTGGCGTCTGTCGCTACGTCCCTAGATTCCATATAAAGTCCCTCTCCTCCCATCTAAACGCGAGGATCTCTCATTCTAAAATCTGTTCACTTCTACTGTGATTAGTTTTTCCCCATCTGTTTGTTTTCTCAAATATATACGGGACATGTCACACTTTATATTTACAGTTTTGCCACCAGTTTGTTTGCAGTTTGTCTGTTTTTTGTTTTTTTTTAGATTTAGAATATTTTATATTTATTTTAAAGGGGCATTACACACTAAATACATTTCATATGCCTCTATTTTGATCCCTAGGTTACACTACAGGTAGCTGAAGGAGAATTGCTGCACATTTGCAAGCACAGCAGCACTGTAAAACAAGATGGCACCCATGAGTAGATAGGGGTGGGGAATAACCTCACTACAGTACTTATAAAATGTATTTACCATTTAATGTCCCTTTTTTATTATTATTGTTATCAGTTTTTTTGCAGAGTGCCAACAGATTTTGCAGTGCTATAAACAGAGGTATAATATGCAAGGTAACATTTATAGGGAACAAGAGGGTAGAGGTCCCTGCCAAGAGTTTCACTGTTGTAAATCAGCTCTGTAGGTTTACATACTAAGGGGTTCACAGAAATAATAAAGGAGGGGAGGACTGAGGTTAGAAAAGGTTAGTGTATATTGTATGCATCCCTGAACCGTAGAGTCTAGAGAAGTCCTGTAGACGGGAATGTGAGGAGGTAACAAGAGGAGGAGGTCATGAGTAGAGTGAAGGGGGTGGGAGGGAGAGTATCCGGATACAAGGTCTGAGATATAGGGGGAGCAGTGCCATTGATGGTCTTGAATGTCAGAGTTAGAACTTTGTGTTTAATTCTGGAGGCTATAGGAAGCCGGTGAAGGGATTGGCAGAGAGGGGACGTGTAAGGAAGATCAGCCTGGTAGAGGCATTCATTATGGATTTATGGGGACAGGCGGCAACTAGGAAGACCAGAGAGGATGACATTGCAATAGTGAAGATGGGAAAATATGAGAGAGTGGATTAACCCCTTAAGGACCAGCGACGTACCCTGTATGTCACTGGCCTTTTTTTGGGACTTGGTTGTTTTAAAGCGCGGTCTTGCCACCAGCGTCGAGACTGCTCTATTCCACAAAGCCTGCTGGAGGGAGGGCATTAATAGTGTGTTCTTCTAGACTTGTGCTATTATGTCCTGAAAAAACCCTTAATGACCAGTGACATACAGGGTACATTGTGGTCCTTAAGGGGTTAATATCTTAGCTGTGTCTTGTATCAGAAAGTGGCAAATTTTGGAGATATTTTGATGGTGAAAACAGCAAGAGTTGGCCAAAGACTGGATGTGAGGAGTGAAAGAGAAATCGGAGTCAAGTTTGACCCCAAGACATCGGGTGTGCGGGTTTGGGGTAATGATGCTATTATCAATAGTTATTGAAAGATAGGGGGTGAGGATTTTGAATGAAGGGGGAAAAGAGCTCAGTTTTGGAAAGATTTAGCTTAAAGGGCCACTAAACCCAAAATCTTTCTTTCATGATTCAGATAGAGAATACAAATTTAAACAACATTACAATTTACTTCTATTATTTATTTTTGCTTCATTTTTTAGATATCCTTAGTTGAAGAAAAAGCAATGCACATGGTGAGCCAATCACACGAGGCTTCTATGTGCAGCAACCAATCAGCAGCTACTGAGCATATCTAGATATGGGTTTCAGCAAATAATATCAAGAGAATAAAACAAATTAGATAATATAAGTAAATTAGAAAGATGTTTAAAATTGCATTCTCTTTCTAAATCATGAAAGAAAAAATGTGGGTTTCATGTCCCTTTAAGGTAGTGAGAGGAAATCCAAGATGAAATTGAGAAAGACAGTTAGTGACACAAGTTAGCAAGGAAGAGGATAGGTCTGGTATGGAAAGGTAAATGTTGGTGTCATCCGTATACAAATTAAATTGAAACCTGTGGGCTTTTATTTAGGAACCTAATGATGACTTATAGATTGAAAAGAGAAAGGGGCCAAGGACAGAGCCTTGTGGTTCCCTTATAGAAAGTAGTAGAGGGCCAGAGGATGCCCCAGAAAAGGTTACAGTAAAGGTACAGTTAGACAGGTAGGAGGAGAACCACAAGTTGGGTTTGTCGCAAAAGCCAAAGGATTGGAGGGTTTGGGAGCAAAAGAAGGTGGTCGACCGTATCAAAGGCTGGAGACAAATCAAGAAGGTTTTAACAGAGTAAATTGGCCTTTCGATTTTGCTGTAAGTAGGGTATTAATGACCTTGGCGATTGCTGTCTCTGGAGTGTTGGTGGCAAAAACCAGATTTCAGTGGGTAAAGGAGGGAATTTTATGTGAGGGAATGTGATAACGTGTATATACTAGCTTTTCAAGAAGTTTTGTGGGAGTAGGGAAACATGGCGGAGGTTGGATCGAGAGAAGGTTTTTTGAGGATAGGTGTGACTAGTGCATGTTTAAGAGATGGGGGGAAATATTCCTGATGCTTAGGGAGAGGTTGAAAATGTGTGTGAGAATAGGAGAGAGGGAGGAGAGTAGCTCAAGGGGACAGGTAGTGAGGTGAGAGAATGTTATAAGGGCAAAAAAACGTCTTCCTCAGTAAAAGGGGCAAAAGAGCTGAATTTGTTGATTTTGGATGATTTTGACCTGTTGATGGGGTTGGAGACTGGTAGTATGCTAAGAGATGTTTCTGATGGAATCATTTTTGTTGTTGAAGTGACTTGCAAAATCTTGAGCAGAGAGAGATGTAGTAGGAGGTTGGGGTGGACGGAGAAGGGAATTGGAAGTAAAAACCAGATATTGTGGGTTTGGAGAGAGTAGAGAAGTAGTCTTGCTTAGAGAGCTTTAAAGCTCTTAGAAATCCTAACACATCCTTCTCAGACACTCATATGTAGGTCTGTTTGTTAAGAACTTTTATTTTTTTACAGAAATGTTTCTGATTAGAATTTGATTTTGTTTCTAAACCTTTTTTTTAAAGGACCACTCAATGCAGCAGAATTACATAATAAACAAGTACATAATTAAAAGACAAAACACTTACTCTGAATTCCGAATACATAGTAGATTTTTTTTTTTCTGACAAATGTATTTTTTTCTACCATTTTCCGGCCCCCTGTATCATGTGACAGTCATCAGCCAATCAAGGACTAGTATATGTATACCATGTGAGCTTGTGCACATGCTCAGTAGGATTTTGTTCCCCAGAAAGTGTGAATATAAAAAGACTGTGCAAAATTTGATAATAGAAAACGTGAAAGTGTCTTAAAACTGCATGCTCATTCTAATTCATACAAGTTTATTTTGACTTGTCTCCCTTTAACCCCTTTATGACCACAGCACTTTTCCATTTTCTGTCCATTTGAGACCAAGGCTATTTTTATATTTTTGCGGTGTTTGTGTTTAGCTGTAGTTTTCCTCTTACTCATTTACTGTACCCACACATATTATATACCGTTTTTATCGCCATTAAATGGACTTTCTAACAATGCCATTATTTTCATCATATCTTATAATTTGCTATAATATTTTTTTATAAAATATGAGGAAAAATGGAAAAAAACACACTTTTTCTAACTTTGACCCCCAAAATCTGTTACTCATCTACAAACACCATAAAACACCCATGCTAAATAGTTTCTAAATTTTGTCCTGAGTTTAGAAATACCCAATGTTTACACGTTCTCTGCTTTTTTTGTAAGTTATAGGGAAATAAATACAAGTAGCACTTTGCTATTTGCAAACAACTTTTTTTCAAAATTAGCCCTAGTTACATTGGAACCCTGATATCTTTCACTTTTTCACAAACTTTAGGTTTCTCACTGAAATTATTTACAAACAGCTTGCGCAGTTATGGCACAAATGGTTGTAAATGCTTCTCTGGGATCCCCTTTGTTCAGAAATAGCAGACATATATGGCTTTGGCGTTGCGTTTTGGTAATTAGAAGGCCGCTAAATGCCGCTGCACATCACACGTGTATTATGGCTAGCAGTGAAGAGGTTAATTAGGGAGCTTGCAGGGTTAATTTTAGCTTTAGTGTAGAGATCAGCCTCCCAGCTGACACATCACACCCCCCGAACCCTCCAAAACGTCTCTCTTCCCGTCCCTGCCATCTTAAATACTGGCAGAAAGTCTGCTTGTACTAAAATAAAAGGTATCTTTTTTTTTTTTTCTTTTTTCTGCTGTGTAGGAACCTCCCCCCTCTACCTTATTGGGAGCCATCTTGGGTACTGACAGCTGTCTGCCAGTACCCAGTTTACAATAAAATATATATTTTTAAAATGTTATTTTATTTTTGATGTAGTGTAGCTTCCCCCCCACCCCCTCCCAGATCCCTGTTTTTACATCCATTCCCTCCCCCCTTTCTCCCACTTTTTAACATAACATTTTTCTGTAGTGTAGCGGTTCCCACCGGCTCCCTCCGAGTGCGGGCCCCCACCCCCCCTCTTACTGGAAGAAGCCATCGATGGCCGGCCACCCGGCTCCCACCCACCAACGATTGCGGCCATTGATATCCGGTGCAGAGAGGGCCATATCTAGGCATCACTGCAATAACCTGAAAGCGACTGGAAGCGATCAGGATCGTGTACGCCGTACGTCGTCGGTCATTAAAGGGACACTGAACCCAAATTTTTTCTTTTGTGATTAAGATAGAGCATGCAATTTTAAGCAACTTTCCAATTTACTCCTATTATCATTCTCTTGGTATCTTTATTTGAAAAGCAAAAATGTATGTTTAGATGCTGGACTATTTTTGGTGAACAACCTGGGTTGTTCTTGCTGATTGGTGGATAAATTCAACAACCAATAAACAAGTGCTGTCCAGGATTTGAACCCAAAAAAATAGCTTAGATGCCTTTTTTTTTAAATAAAGATAGCAAGAGAACGAAGAAAAATGGATAATAGCAGTAAATTAGAAAGTTGCTTTAAATTGCATGCTCTAACTGAATCACAAAAGAAAACATTTGGGTTCAGTGTCCCTTTTTAAGTAAAAATTATTTATCTTTTAATGTATAATAAAGTGCAGACAAGTTATAATGTATTTCTCCTAGTAACTATAAGGGGCAGATTTACCTGTCTCTACACAACACTTGATTTTGCTTTTTTGTTTGCTTTACTAGATATCTATCTACTTTTTTTTTTCTAAAATTGTATATTTTGTGTCTAAATATTTTGCTTTAGTATATTATTTTGCTGACAGAAATGTTATGAAACTGAAGTTGCTAAACTCTTCTTCTTAATCTACCCAGTGGGTCAGTATAGAACGTTGTCCTCGGCAAAACTGAATTTCATCCACTCTAGATCTTTTGTAATATGAATAATAAAGATGTTGGAGACTCGGTTTAGAGACTAAGGCATCTACTTATCAAGCCGTCAACTTACTTGCATTCGACGGCACCAATACGTTCGCCTAACATCGCTGCCGCGAGCCTGAATACGTTCCCCAAAATTACCAAAAAAGCTGTCAAAAAGCCGCGCACCAAGTACGGGGCGATGAGCAGCGGACTGTTGTTAACTAACAGTCATCGATCTCGCTGCTTTTCGGCTTTTTCCCAGCTTTATTGGTATACTGTCACTAAACACCGCCACTATACTAAACTGTTTAACCCCTAAACCGCCGCTCCCGGAGCCCACCACAACTCTAATAAATGTATTAACCCCTAAACCGCCACTCATGGACCCCGCCGCAACTAAATAAAGTGTTTAACCCCTAAACCGCTGCTCCCGGAGCCCACCGCCACCTGCATTATATTTATTAACCCCTAATCTGCCGCCACCACTATATTAAATTTATTAACCCCTAACACCCCCTAACTTAAATATAATTTAAATAAATCTAAACAAATATTCCTATCATTAACTAAATTATTCCTATTTAAAATAAATACTTACCTGTAAAATAAATCCTAAGTTAGCTACAATATAACTAATAGTTACATTGTAGCTATCTTACTGTTTGTTTTTATTTTACAGGCAAGTTTGTATTTATTTTAACAAGGTTGAATAGTTAATAACAATTTTAATAACTTCCTAGTTAAAATAAATACAAATATACCTGTAAAATAAAACCTAACCTAAGTTACAATTACGCCTAACACTACACTATAATTAAATTAATTCCCTAAACTAAATCCAACTAAATCCAATTAAATCCAATTAAATAAAATTATCTAAAGTACAATCCCCGCCCCCACTAAATTACAGAAAATAATAAACAAATTACAAGATTTTTAAACTAATTACACCTAATCTAATCCCCCTAACTTCTGCCGGCTTCGTTGAGGACTTCGGCCAGGTTGGGTGAAGACTTCTCACGGTAAGGTGATCTTCAAGGGGTTAGTGTTAGGTTTTTTAAGGGGGGATTGGGTGGGTTTTAGAGTAGGTTTGGTTGTGTGGGTGGTGGGTTTTAATGTTGGGGGGGGGGGGGTTGTAATTTTTTTTTTACAGGTAAAAGAGCTGATTACTTTGGGACAATGCCCCGCAAAAGGCCCTTTTAAGGGCTATTTGTAATTTAGTGTAGGGTAGGGCTTTTTTTATTTTGGGGGGGCTTTTTTATTTTGTTAGGGGTATTAGATTAGGTGTAATTAGTTTAAAAATCTTGTAATTTGTTTATTATTTTCTGTAATTTAGTGTTTGTTTTTTTGTGCTTTAGATAATTTTATTTAATTGGATTTAGTTTAGGGAATTAATTTAATTATAGTGTAGTGTTAGGCGTAATTGTAACTTAGGTTAGGTTTTATTTTACAGGTATATTTGTATTTATTTTAACTAGGAAGTTATTAAATAGTTAATAACTATTTAATAACTATTCTACCTAGTTAAAATAAATACAAACTTGCCTGTAAAATAAAAATAAACCCTAAGCTAGATACAATGTAACTATTAGTTATATTGTAGCTAGCTTAGGGTTTACTTTATAGGTAAGTATTTAGTTTTAAATAGGAATAATTTAGTTAATGATAGGAATATTTATTTAGCTTTATTTAAATTATATTTAAGTTAGGGGGTGTTAGGGTTAGACTTAGGTTTAGGGGTTAATAAATTTAATATAGTGGCGGCGACGTTGGGGGCAGCAGATTAGGGGTTAATAAATGAAGGTAGGTGGCGGCGGTGTAGGGGGGCAGATTAGGGGTTAATAAGTATAATGTAGGTGGCGGCGGTGTTGGGGCGTTTAGACTCGGGGTACATCTTAGGGTGTTAGGTGTAAACGTTACCATAGGAATTAATGGGATATCAGGCAGCAGCGAACATGAGCTTTCGCTGCCTTCAGACTCCCATTGATTCCTATGGTATCTGCCGCCTCCAGGGCGGCGGATTGAAAACCAGGTACGCTGGGCCGGAATAGTGGCGAGCGTACCTGGTAGAAATTTGATAACTAGCATAAGTAGTCAGATTGTGCCGAATTTGCATTCGGAACATCTGTAATGACGTAAGCATCGATCTGTGTCGGACTGAGTCCGGCGTATCGTATTTTACGTCACAAAATTCTACTTTTGCCGGTCTGTAGGGTTTGATAACTGTGGGGAATCGGGCTCGCCACAAATACGCTGCGGAATTCCAGCGTATTTGCGGTTAACGGCTTGATAAAAACAACTTCCCAATTTACTTCTATTTTCAAATTTGCTTTATTCCCGTATTATTCTTTGTTGAAAAGATATCTAGATTGGTAGCGTGCACATGCTTGGAGCATTGCATAACAGGAAATAGTGCTCTTTATAATGTATAACATTGTTGCAAATCCTGCTGCCATTTAGGCCGCGTTCGGCAAGCGCCAGTGGAGGCACTTCTACTCCAGCGATGACGTGGCGCTGGGAGACGTCACAAGCAAGGGAGCTTAGAAAAAACGTTCACATGTGCAAAGGGATCTGCTGCACAATAATGGACTTTGCGCATTCGAACCTTTATTATAAGCTCCCTTGTAGTATTATTAAATGTACAACATCGTCACTCACAGCCTCCCTCCTTGCACATGTCATGGATGACAGTAATAAATAAGTAATGAATAACTCTTCTGCGGATTCATTACAGGCAAGCATTCCGCAGCACAATATATATTGCAGTCTGTGTCCGGTGCACTCACTATTCCCCGCTCGTGATTGCCGGGTGCTGCATATCTATTGTAAACATGGCAGCCTCCACGAGCAACACGTGTGTGTGTGTGTATATATACACTCGTGTTGCTTGTAGAGGCTGCCATGTTGTCAAGTGTCTGAGCTTGCTCTGAAAAGTCCCAGCTTTACCAGCACGCTGGAAGCGCTGGGACTTACATCCCCAAGCACTCAGAGAACGCCCAGCGTCTCACTGGCAAGAGTTAAGAAAACGCTCCAAGCGAGTCCCAGTTCGCTTGGAGCGCTTGCCGAACACAGCTATAGTAGTGTAGACGCGTGCACATGTCTCAGTTTACATCCCTGCTTTTCAACAAAGGATAACAAGAAAACAAAGAATCTGATAATAGAAGTCAATTGGAAAGTTGTTTAAAATTGTATGTTTTATCTGAATCGTGTCCCTTTTTAACTTTGTCACTGCCAGTTTGTTGCTCACCCTCATCTGTCGTTCCTTATTCCCAAGTCTTTATAATCTTCTCTCTTTCGTGCTCCTCTTGCTTGCCATAATAACCCACTTCTATTCTGGGTTTGATATCCCTTTAAATCTTGCCCCTTCTTGTGATCTTTCAGTTTCCTGTTGGACAGAATCCTGCAGTATGAGAATGTGGATGACGACTCTTCAGGTACATAAGTGGGTGTCAGAAAACATAGAGAGCTGCAAGGCTAGAAGGGTTTGTCTGTGGGGATCCAAGGGTTAAACTGAGTGTTTAGAGATAAGAGAGCGAATAATATACCTAATATATTCAGCAAAGATTGTGACTTTTACATACACTCTTGTTATAAAAAGAAATACGAATAGGTCAGTCGCTGAATAAGCGGTAAATCAGGTGAGATAAAGAATCTTAATCTTTCAGATTCTGATGTGACGGCGTCCTCTGAAAATAGCGACACAGAAGGAGCCCGCGGACCCAGCACCCCCATCCCTAAAAGGTGAGTGTTGTGTGAGTGAGACCTGGGGTGTGAGCACCAGTCCTCACGTATACGGGTTAGACAAGGAAGTGCAGTTTCCTACCTTAAATGTATGTGACACAAAAATAAAATGATCTTCTTCTTGCAAAAATACTTCTCCCATTGACAAGCCGCTCTTTAGCAGAACATGGTTGGTGGCTACATGCGTATGCTGCTGCTGATCGGTTGATTCCGTGTCCTGTTCAGGAGTGGCAATGCGTTGTTGCTGCTACCTATGTGTTTAACCTTTTTGACAGCTTATAACAAAAAAATTTGGGTTAAGTGTCCCTTTAAGGGTACCAAGAAAAGGGAGAGAGAGAGGAGGGGACAAACGTTACGCTACATGCACATACTAATATCACACTGACATTCTAACCGCAGCTGAGAATGTTTTATTATCTAATATAGATATCTGCAGTCTAGGGCTGCAACTAACGATTATTTTCATAATCGATTAATCGACTAATCGGATAAAAAAATAATTAATAATTGTTTCCTATATTTTAAATAGAATCCACATGCTGAGTGTTACAAATATAAGCTTCAGACTAAAACTTTACATTAACACAATGGTTTGTCCAATTTTTTAAGCAGCAAAGCACAGTTTTATAATTAAACCAAACCAAAAACAGTTTGAAAAGAGGTAGAACTTCCACCTTGGCAAGGGGCCTCTCAATAAAGTAACCCTTGACTTCATTCTAACCTAAAAATATCTTAAATATCTATCTGCAATGGTAAATAACCAGCTATAAGGTTAGGGGAAAATATCTAGCCCGCTCTAAAAATAACAGATATGTACTTATAAAGTTTGAATCTGGTACATATTATCACAATTTATTAAAAATATAAAACAACAATAAAAAACAAATCAAAAGCGCTAATGACTATATATCAATAACAGCACAAAGCCTTACACATTTATTTATACAGTACGTATAATCAGCAATAGCAAGCAATCCGCTAATAATTGTGCAAACTGATAAAAGTGCACATTAATTTAAATAACTCCCATCAATCTAGGGCTAGGTATAAATAAGCTCAGCACTATATCATGAAAAGCATAGTCCCAAATCACCTGATTTAATATAAACAATACAAATGATGACTATTATATCTGGGTTGCACATAAGCCAGGGGTAGTTGTAAACTTATACTGTTCTGAAAAAGTGAAAAGTAGACGTCCTTTAGGCTAAGGAAATAACCATAAAACACAATACCATGTGCAGGAGCTCATTGGAGTGAAGCAGCTGGTGTTGTGCACAGACCAACTAATCAATTATGAGATTCGTTGACAACTATTTTCATAATAGATTATGACGATTAGTTGTTGCAGCTTGTGACGGATACCCCGACTGGGTAGCTCCGCCAAACGGGTCCTACTACCTCCCTGCCGACTGCATCTATGTAGCTGGCAAGTGACCACAGCCTGTAGCCACCCCTGATGCCCGACAGCACCAGTATTCAGGGTCCCACTCTGTGGCAGACTCCAGCTACCCAGACTAGGTAGCTCTGCCAGAGGATCCTTCCTCTGCCTGGAACAGGCTGCTATGTAGCTCAGGAAAGTGATTCTAGCAGGAGCCCACCCAAATAACTAGACAGACTAGCATTCAGGTGAAAATAGAACTGATTTTATTGAGCATAATACACATCTTTTATACACACACTTATCTTGATAAGAACAGAAGACAATGCCACAGTATTCCCGCCTCTCCATACTGACCGGCGCCTCTATAGCAACCATAGTCCCACAGAATCCCAGGACACAGTGGTGACGGTTTTGGGGTGATCCCGTGTCATTTGAAAGCTCTTGGTCCCCAGATGCCGCAGTCCGAAAAGCGGCGTGATTCGTTATTGGGGACCGGAGATACAGCCCGTTGAAGTTATGGGGGTAGGGGTGTCCAAAACCCCCAGTTCCCAAAGCAGCTCCCCTCCGGTAATTCCCCCACCTCTTGTTCTCCCCAGGGGCTACTAATCCCCAAAAGAGCGGAGCTTTGGGGCACATGGTTGCTGGAGCGACCAGGGGTAAAGTTAGCGGGTGTCCTGCTGTCCTGTGGCCGACCGGTAGTTCCAGGAGCCCGGACAGCCTGAGAGGGGTTAGGCGGGTGTCCGTTGTGAGGCGGCCGACCGGGAGTTCCAGGAGCCCAGCCAGCCTAGGAGGGTTTTCCAGGTCATAGACCAACTCTTCTCTAAACAAGTTTGGAACACAAAACCATGCAAACAAAAGCTTCCAGAGATTGTGGTTGCTCTGAGGAGCCCAAAACCACTGAGAAACAACAGGGGTGAGGTTGTAGGGGGGTGGGCGGTAGCCTTAGCTGTCTGGTATCCGTGACACAGCTCTGCAGTCCGTGTGTATAGACCGGTAATAAAAAAAGTTTTTCTTTTCCCTTTTTGAACATAGTAATGGTATCAACTCTTTGTTCTAAAGGACAAAACAAATAGCTTAGTCTGAAGTCAAGTAGCTGTGGTATGTCCAACCAATGTTACATTAGTGACACCATACATGTTCACATCACACACGCAGTGACACCATACATGTTCACATCACACACGCAGTGACACCATACATGTTCACATCACACACGCAGTGACACCATACAGTTCACATCACACACGCAGTGACACCATACAGTTCACATCACACACGCAGTGACACCATACATGTTCACATCACACACGCAGTGACACCATACAGTTCACATCACACACGCAGTGACACCATACAGTTCACATCACACACGCAGTGACACCATACAGTTCACATCACACACGCAGTGACACCATACATGTTCACATCACACACGCAGTGACACCATACACCTCACAACACACACGCAGTGACACCATACACCTCACAACACACACGCAGTGACACCATACACCTCACAACACACACGCAGTGACGCAGCCCACGTGCACAACACACACGCAGTGACGCAGCCCACGTGCACAACACACACGCAGTGACGCAGCCCACGTGCACAACACACACGCAGTGACGCAGCCCACGTGCACAACACACACGCAGTGACGCAGCCCACGTGCACAACACACACGCAGTGACGCAGCCCACGTGCACAACACACACGCAGTGACGCAGCCCACGTGCACAACACACACGCAGTGACGCAGCCCACGTGCATCACACAACACACACGCAGTGACGCAGCCCACGTGCATCACACAACACACACGCAGTGACGCAGCCCACGTGCATCACACAACACACACGCAGTGACGCAGCCCACGTGCACAACACACACTTCCTATCGCCACTTGTGATGCAGAAGGTCATGCACAGGTGCTTGCTGCCTAAATAATCATGATAGAGATATATGCTTGTTTTGTGTCACTAACTATATCTTATTGTCTGATCATTTACAACGTTCTACAATAAACATTTGCTTTACACGGTTCTTCCCTTTTTAGCGGTTGCACCATCCGGCAGATTTTAGTGACCGCCTGACTAAAATGTTAACCAATATTAAGCTAAAATTAGCTAGTATTGAAAATGTTTTTATTGCTCAAATTATCATTCAATACATTTTATGTTAAATTATTCAATTAGGTTGTGCTTTGCAAAGATGAAAATGATAGAATATTAGAAAATATTACGCTTCGCTACTTCATAATTCCCCCCCCACATGGCTACTTCATAATTCCCCCCCCCACATGGCTACTTCATAATTCCCCCCACATGGCTACTTCATAATTCCCCCCCCCCCCACATGGCTACTTCATAATTCCCCCCACATGGCTACTTCATAATTCCCCCCCCCCCCACATGGCTACTTCATAATTCCCCCCCCCCCACACACACACACACACGGCTACTTCATAATTTCCCCCCCCCTTCCACATGGCTACTTCATAATCCCCCCCCCCCCCCCACATGGCTACTTCATAATTTCCCCCACATGGCTACTTCATAATTCCCCCCCCCCCCCACACACACACACGGCTACTTCATAATTCCCCCCCCCACATGGCTACTTCATAATTCCCCCCCCCCCCCCCCCACATGGCTACTTCATAATTCCCCCCACATGGCTACTTCATAATTCCCCCCCCCCCCCCCCCCCACATGGCTACTTCATAATTCCCCCCACATGGCTACTTCATAATTCCCCCCAACATGGCTACTTCATAATTCCCCCCAACACGGCTACTTCATAATTCCCCCCCCCCCCCCACATGGCTACTTCATAATTTCCCTCACACGGCTTCCCCCCAACACGGCTACTTCATAATTCCTCCCCCCCCCACATGGCTACTTCATAATTCCCCCCACATGGCTACTTCATAATCCCCCCCCCCCCCCCCAACATGGCTACTTCATAATTCCCCCCACATGGCTACTTCATAATTCCCCCCACATGGCTACTTCATAATTTCCCCCCCACACACACACAGCTACTTCATAATCCCCCCCCCCCCCCCCCCACACACGGCTACTCCATAATTCCCCCCCCCCCACACACACACACACACACGGCTACTTCATAATTCCCCCCCCCACACACGGCTACTTCATAATCCCACACACACACACACGGCTACTTCATAATTCCCCCCCCACACACACACACGGCTACTTCATAATTCCCCCCCCCCACACACACACACACGGCTACTTCATAATTCCCCCCCCCCCACCCACACACACACGGCTACTTCATAATCCCCCCCCCCCCACACACACACACACGGCTACTTCATAATTCCCCCCCACACACACACACGGCTACTTCATAATTCCCCCCCACACACACACACGGCTACTTCATAATTCCCCCACACACACACACGGCTACTTCATAATTCCCCCCACACACACACACGGCTACTTCATAATTCCCCCCACACACACACACGGCTACTTCATAATTCCCCCCACACACACACACGGCTACTTCATAATTTCCCCCCACACACACACACGGCTACTTCATAATTCCCCCCCACACACACACGGCTACTTCATAATTCCCCCCCCACACACACACGGCTACTTCATAATTCCCCCACACACACACACGGCTACTTCATAATTCCCCCCCACACACACACACGGCTACTTCATAATTCCCCCCCCACACACACACACGGCTACTTCATAATTCCCCCCCACACACACACACGGCTACTTCATAATTCCCCCCCACACACACACACGGCTACTTCATAATTCCCCCCCACACACACACACGGCTACTTCATAATTCCCCCCCACACACACACACGGCTACTTCATAATTCCCCCCCCCACACACACACACGGCTACTTCATAATTCCCCCCCCCACACACACACACGGCTACTTCATAATTCCCCCCCACACACACACACACGGCTACTTCATAATTCCCCCCCACACACACACACGGCTACTTCATAATTCCCCCCCACACACACACACGGCTACTTCATAATTCCCCCCCCACACACACACACGGCTACTTCATAATTCCCCCCCCCACACGGCTACTTCATAATTCCCCCCCCCCCCCCCCCCCACACACGGCTACTTCATAATTCCCCCCCCCACACGGCTACTTCATAATTCCCCCCCCCCCCCACACGGCTACTTCATAATTCCCCCCCCCCCCCCCACACGGCTACTTCATAATTCCCCCCCCCCCCCCCCCCACACGGCTACTTCAAAATTCCCCCCCCCCCCCCCCACCCGGCTACTTCATAATTCCCCCCCCCCCCCCTCACACAGCTACTTCATAATTCCCCCCCCCTCACACAGCTACTTCATAATTCCCCCCCCCCCCCACACGGCTACTTCATAATTCCCCCCCCCCCCACACGGCTACTTCATAATTCCCCCCCACACACACACACGGCTACTTCATAATTCCCCCCCCACACACACACACGGCTACTTCATAATTCCCCCCCACACACACACACACGGCTACTTCATAATTCCCCCCCACACACACACACGGCTACTTCATAATTCCCCCCACACACACACACACACGGCTACTTCATAATTCCCCCCACACACACACGGCTACTTCATAATTCCACACACACACACACACACACGGCTACTTCATAATTCCCCCCACACACACACACACGGCTACTTTATAATTCCCCCTGGCTGGTAAACTTCTCAGTGGAGAACACTGTAGTGTCTAAAGCTACAAAAGAACTTGGTATATCCATAATGCTATATGAGCTTATCCTACTGAGAGACCCTTATCTGTTTAGTGAGATCATTATTACAAGAAACAAGCATTTACAGGCCTGTTTTTCATTTACGTCAGGAAAAGGAGTCCCCCTGCAGGCCCGGCCTCACCACCACCGTCGTCCTCTTCAGGTCTTTCCATTCACCCAGCTGGAGGACCATACCTCAGTGCTGTGAGTAACCCCCATATATAAAGCTCCCATTCACCACTGCTCCCCCCCCCTCTCTCTCCGGTATCATATGATTTTGTTTCTCATTTTGCTTTGCCTGTCTCTGTAAAGTCCCCCCTCTTTCTCATGGTTTTTTCTTCATTATCCCATTTCATAATTTGTGTTCCCTCACCTTTCCCATCTCATCAGATGAGCTCTCCCCCCTACACCCCGTTCCCCTCGGAATATCTGGCTCCTCTCCCCAATTCCACGCCCCCCAAATCTGATCGCATCAAGAGAGACAGGAAGAACAAAGGGGTTAAATCTAAGAAGCCCAAGGTACCTATGTGTGAATATGTCTGTGTATGCATAAGGCAGCTTTAAGTGGACATTAGTCATCTTTATACAGCACTGAATTGCAAAATATCTGCACACAAAATTAATGTTTTAAGTTTATTAGTAAGGTGTCATTTTGTTGAGAAAATTTACATTGTTTTGCAGACAAGGAATTTACCTATTGAAAAGCCTTTTTGATTGTTCTATCATTTCTGCTGCGTTCAACTTGGGACAGATACACATGGTCTCCAGTACTAATAAACCAAATACTGTGTAGCATGTTTAATGTTTAATTTAATTTGTAAGTTTATTAGTATGGTGGACCAGGGATATACCTATTAAAAAGCCATTTTGGTTTATCCTACCGTTTCTACTGTGTTCAGTCTCCTGTACTGATAAATCAATTACTATGTAGCATGGTCAGTGTTCTTTTATGCTGGAGACAATCCAACTTTTCTGGGGGCCATGGATAAAACAGTTTTCAGAGGTAAATTACAGGAAAAGCAAACAGCTAATAAATGTGTTTTGTAAAATTACACATAAAATGGGGAATCTGAGTTAAATGTCCATTTAAAACTGCACTGTGGTAATATTTATAACCATTGATATATATTTATCTACAGCCTACTCTTGATAATTGTTCTACTTTATTTTTTCCCCCCCAGATTCCACTCGGTACTCCCCCAGGTTGTGTTGGCGTTTTACCCTTCAGCCCTCGCTCATCTAGTCTCCCTCCACTTTCCTCCACCACCAAACTCACCCCTCCTCCCCCCATACTCAGCACAGTGCCCCAGCAGATGTTCAGTGATGGGGGAGAGGGCAGCGGAGACGAGGGACCCCTTGATGGAGATGAAGAGGATGACTTGGTCATTGACATCCCAGAGTAACTGCGATATGTGCACAAAAGAGAGGTGGGGAGATCATCTCGCATCCCAGGAAATACATCTGTTTCTGCTTTGTACTGCGAGCGGTGCATCTGCCCTAGTGCAAATGCGTTTTGTAATTTCCCCTGGAGACGAGGACACACTGTATGAACTGTTGGAGGAAATGTTAGGGGTCTGGCACTAAAGGAAATAAACCCTGTAGCTGCTCACACCTGGCGTGAAGAAAGAGTAGGAGGACTTTATAACTGTTTAACTCGGCAACAGACAGAGTGTGCAGAGTCTCTTCCTCCTACGCTTACTGTGTGAGAGAGTCCTGTCTGTGGTTGTGAGTGACTGTGTTAATAAACAGACTTGTTTCTTATTGTATTTCTGTGCTGTCTTATACAAGGGGAATTGTGCTTTTTTTTTCTCTTTCCCCAGAAGAGCAGTCCTGTATCGCCAAATACTTGGTCTTTTCTTTATAGAGGGCAATCCCACACAGTGATTGCTTATTGCAGTGTACAATCTCATTACATCTGGCCTATGATTAACCACATCAAATCAAAACAGGCAAATCTACTCGAGATGTGTCCCAACTACTGCTATGAAATAGGAAAGCCCTATACAATTTACTAGCAGGATGACAAGGGTTAAATGCATTTCATACTTTTTTTTTTTTTTTTTTTTTTTTTTAAATAAAAAAAAAATAAAAAAATATATATATAGAATTTAGC